>NW_006921768.1:4613032-4628936 GCF_000298275.1 Orycteropus afer afer
AAAATTTTCAACCAAGAATTATATACCCGGCAAAATTGTCCCTCAAATATGATGGGGAAATTAGGAGATTTCCAGATAAGCAGAAACTAAGGGAATTTGTTAAAACCAGACCAACCTTACAAGACATTCTAAAGGGAGTCCTTTGATCAGAGAAAATAGCAAATAACAACAGACCATTAATAACTTGGGGAACTATCTTATTTGTCTTTTAAAGAATTCTACCCCAAGATATGATTATAATCACTAGAGCACTTCGGTGTTTTAAACCATAATTTTTTTAAAATACATAAATTAATTTTTAGCATATAACGCATACCTTGCATTTTACTTCAAATTCAGAAATAGGTTTCCACTGGGAGAAAAAAACAATAAAAGCCCTCTCTTGCTCATTAGGCAATGGTTTAAGAAAATCTACCACAGGCTATCCCAAAACAAAAACCATACTTTCAGTTCTGCAGTGTGTGCAGCCTTTAACCAGACTGATAGGTCATGAAATTTTAGATTATTTTCAAACACCCCCCCCACCCTAGCGCTGAGTTGACTGTTAGAGTAATTGGCACAGGCAGAAATCAGAAGCCAGCGCCTATAGAATTCTAATGCTTTTAGCAGTGTGGACAAGATAAAATAAAACATATAAGCACAGGACAGCTTCCTGGAAGCCACATGTTCATTTTTACTGCCAGTGTTGTTGTCAAGTTTGCTTTCTAAGTGCTTTGTGCTAATTAAATAACACTGTTAGTTCACAGGAGCCATATTTTCTTCACATTGCAATGAATACATGAAGCAAGAAACAAATGTTCCTTGTTTTGATCAAGGATCCAATATATAGATACTGATCAAAACAAGAAAAATCAGAGAACAGAACTTCAAATTCATATGGAAACCCCACTTAACTGGATCCATTGACACTGTGGGGTGGGAGACTGAATCTATTGCCCTAAAATAATCTTTAAACCTTGAACCAAACCTATCCCATGAAGCCATTGCTAAATTACAGTTTAGCTCAATTAATAAAGAATGTTTGCCATGAGTATTCTGCTTTTATAAGGAATTATCTACGTGAGTTCAAACTGATAACAGTCTAAAGCACAGATGAGAACCTTAAGGGGCAGAGAGTCTAAATTAATGGTGATGTAACAATGTGTAGAGATAGTGAGATTGTTGACACCTGTGCAGTATGTAACCAATGTCATGGACTGCAAGTGTAGAAATTGTGAACAAATATGTATTTGGCCATGTGGTGTATTGCCATAAAAACAAAATGTTCCTTATATTCCTCTAAAAAAAAAAGAGGCCACTTTGGAACTTACAGAAAAATCAGAGCTTGGCACCTGGTATGGGATCACAAAAGAGGGGCTTGTGGCAAATTCAGCGGGGCATTCAAGTTCTGTGAGAACCGATGTCTCTGGTTGTTCTTGATCATGGGACCAGTGTCCAAGATGAGCTGGGCACAAGAGGAACAAGAGAGGACAAGCTGGATTTCCCTGGGCATCTCAGGGTCTGATTGTCATTGTTTCTGATTCCATGAACTTGTGAGAAGAATGAGTTTTACTTTTATCTCACCTTCCAATTCCTGTTGTGTTCTCTGGTTAGTCTGAAACCATATTGAGAAGGGAATGTGGAACATGTGGTTAGTTCCCACCCTTAGATGGGAGCAGTAGAGCCAGATTGATAGAACACAGTCAGCATACTGTCAGGTAATATGCTGCCTTTCCTAAAACAAAAACAAAAACAAAAAAAGAGAAAGAGAAGAAACAAGAACAAGGAGACTTCATTCTGTGGTGACAACATCTAGCATAGAAGCTTTAGCTTCTTTTAAATGTCTTCTAATTTCTATAAAGAAGAATTTCCTGGTGAACATCTGGGTGCTAAGCTGGGGATGTGAGTGTATGGAGAGATGAGAATTGAAGGGTCCACTAATACATTTTTGTCTTCCACAGATCTTCAGGGAGTCTCATTGTTTTCAGCTCCACATCTTACTTCTGCTTTTGGTCACATCTGAGCTCAGAGCTTTGGAGATCCCATAGTGCAGGCTGGCTTCTCTTCCCTCATAGCAGCTTTCTGCTCATTTCTTAAAAACCCTTGGCTACCAACTTGCCAGTTTCATTAAATACTGTGTCTCACTTTCCTTTTCTCTTTGCTGCTATGGCTTTATTCTTTTTCATTCTACTCAACTTTTGTTTCAAGTGCATTTTTAGAAGGGATGGAGGGTAGATTCAATGTCTTATCTGCTTTTAAACTTTAAGTCCCCTCAAGACTGTTAAAGCCTTGCTTAAACTACATCTGACCTGCCAATTATGAATCAGTTGCTTCTGGACTTCCCAGAATTACTGGGAAAAATTACATAATTGTGCTTATTGGCTCCATTGCAAATTTATGAGTTCCAATCTTAGCAGGCCCACATCTTTGCTGAGCCATCCATTTTCTTTGTCCCATCAGCTTCCTTTCCCATGCCCCCATAATGGTTGTTAATTTTTCAGATCCTTTTTTTTCAAGTACTTTATCTTATTTTTCGTAGCAGACAACCTCTTCTTCTTCCATGTTAGTGAGAAGGAGGAGGTCCAAGAATGGACTCCTTAAACTTCTCTCCATTATCCCCTCTACCTCATTCTTCAAAGATGTGTTCTTTTCAAAGGCAAATATTGGCTTCATCATTTTCTTCCTTTTTTAACTTTTTATTATGATTTGCATGAATGCTGAGCAAATAAGTTTTCCAGTCAACAATTGATACACATTTGAATCCATAATTTTCTAGCTGTGTCATCTTGCAAAAAAAAAAATTACCTAATATTGTTGAGCCTGGGCTTCTACACATGCAAAACTGGTGATAATGTCACCTGGCTCAAAGCATAATTGAAGTAAACTCATGTGGTTGAAAGAATTAAAAATCATATAGAAGGGTAAAGAATGAAAATGAAATGCCTTCTTCCCCCATCCTCACCCTCTAATATAAGGCATTCAAATATTTTATACAAAAATTCGTACTTTTGATTATGAGGATTGTATGGGAGAAGGTTGCTGATGTTTCTTAGTATAGATTTTAGCACTTAATATGTGCTGAAAAGCATTAGTTTCTTGTTTCTATTCCCTTCCCTTCTAGGCCATGCAAACCCATTTCCTCTTCTTTAAAAGTTGAATGGATGTCTGCCATCTACCTCTGCTCAGAGATGTTACTCATATAAATGCTGAAACTAGGAAGAACTTGATGTACATCTTATTGATTTAACTTTGGTTTGTGATATACCTCTTCTCATTGGATTGTATTCAACAAAGAAGAAGCAATTTGATTAAGTGTGCTAGAAGTTACTGCAAGTACTCAGGCATTCTACTATCTGCGGCCTGACTCCAACAAAGTTTATAAATTGGCAAAATAAAAATCTAGTTTCCATGGGGATTTTTTCTCTGGCTTTTTAAGTGCTTCTAGGAAGATAGTCTCAGAGTGCATTAGTGTAAACACTTCTGTGTGGCACAGCACCTCTTGTAGAGTATCATGTACCTTTGGGTGAAGAAAAATGTGATCCTTTCTCTAAGGAGGGCATCAGCTACATTCCAGCCTCTTCTCCCTCTTTTGGATGAGTGCCCTTGTGCAATGCACAGACTGTTCAATGGTATGCAGTTGGCTTGCTTAGAAAAAACTATGTCCTCTTCCAGCTGATTTTGACATTTGGCTGTGAGATTTTTTCCTCCTTTTAAATAAAGGGAGAGGTGAAAAGAGTGTTAGTGAATAGAGAAGCCTTTCAGATATGGTGATTGGCTAGATGCCTTTTATATGCAATGCTTACAACATTACTCTACCATAGGTATTATTATCCCTGTGTTCCAATTAAAGAAACTAAGGCTTAGAGATTAAGTGATTTGCCTAATGTCATCAGTTAATAAGAAGTGAAATGGAATCACACCCAGATTATCTGATTCCAGAGTTTGGGTTCTTCCCGAACATCATACTGAGGTGCTGTTTTAATTTTTTATTTCATATAGGCATGTAACTGTGCGCACACACACAGCACCATACTAAGAGAACTATAAAAGTTGTATCCATTTCTCTCAGCAGCACACTGTTTCCCAAAATCTCAATACAGCTGAGTTACAGGCATCGCACTGAGTGCTCTGCACAGCTGCTGCTGCTGTTGCTCTGTGGATCTCAAGTCTGTTGTCTCGATTTGAACCCAGACTTGCCACATACTGGCTGTGTGACTGTGGGCATATTATTTCTGTGCTTGGTTTCCACATCTTTAGAGTGAAGGTCCTCTTAGTACTTCTCTTGTAGAATAATGTGAGGATTGAATGTGGTACTTTCATTAAATATGGCAAATTCATTAATCTCTCTGTACCTCAGTTTCCTTATCATTAACCAGTTGCCATTGGTCAACTCCAGGTCATGGTGACCTCATGTGTGGCAGACTAGAACTGAGCTCTACAAAATTTTTCAATGGTTGATTTTTTTTTTTCAGGATTAGATCATCAGACATCTTTTCTGAGATGCCTTTGCGGGGACTGGAACCTGCAGCTTCTCAGTTAGTAGCTGAGCTCATTAACCGTTTGTACCTCCCAGGAATCCTTCCTTTAAGATTGTGTTAATGATAGCACCTATCTCTTAGGATTATAGATAGAATAGAATATTAAACAATGGATGAACAATAACTATTTCATGATATATTTTTCATTTTAAATATGAGGAGAAAGAGGTTCAAAGAAGTTAAATTACTTGCTTCCAGTCACACAGCTAGAAAATGGTAGAGCTAGGATTTGAACCTATGTTCTGAACGCAATGCTTTTCATTATTAAACTATCCTGAAAGAAAAAGGCAAACAACAACAACACTTCACAGAGGAACCAAAAACCAAACCCACTGCCATTGAGTCGATTCTGATTCATAACAGCCCTGTAGCACAGAGAAGAACTGCCACATAGGGTTTCCAAGGCTGTAAATCTTTAAGGAAGTGAACTGCCTCATCTTTCTGCCGTGGAGTGGTTGGTGGATTCAAACTGCTGAGCTTTTGGTTAGCAGCAAAATGTCTTACCCATTGTGCACACTATGTAAGCCATTTCCATTTATTAAAGTTGGTGAGTGAGGGGTCCAGGTTCACCCACACAGTGTATTTTCTTACTCTGAAAGAGTTAAGGACTGGCCATTATTTTGTCAGCACTGAGTTCTCATGTGTAACCTAAGCACCTGAAATGAAGTTGGGATGATTCAGGAGGATGTACTTTTCCTGTGGGATGAAGAGGGAGTCACTGTCTTTCTGCAGAATGAAACTAACCTGCTATTCGTGGCTCCCTTAGAAGAGTCAGACTTGTGAATCTGATGATTTTTCATTATGAAAGGTCCTGGACACTCTAGCTAATATCCTGGCCCATTTCCAACTCAAGTAATTACATTCTCAGCACCCAGAATTTCCCTGCAGTTTTAATTAGGAAATGTGTTTTTCTTCCCCTCTGCATCTGCTGAGCTGTATTTTGCACAGGTGTGTCCTAACCATCTTGCAGGCAAAAGAGCTGAGATTTACTCTGAAAACTGTGTGGCTTAAGCAATACCTCATATAAATAGAATTGTGGGTAATGTAAGTAATTGCTCTTCACTCTATCCCTCCTCCAAATAAGTTTTAAAACTGGGATTAAATGTGATTTCCATGTACAGAATTTTTAACTAGTACTAAATCTTTATAAATCACTGAATAATTTTGGCTTTATTATCTTTCATTTATCAAGTGTCATCTCTTTGAAAATAAAATAAAATCTATTATATCATTTTCTGGTTTAGTGACTCGAGCAACCAGGTCAAATGTCTCCAGGGATGATTTCTTGAGCTACAAAGCGACAAGCATTTTCTCAGTGTTTTCGTCTTGGCAGTGACTCTTAGCCAGAATGGCCCACTCAGTTCTACCCAGCTCCAAAATCTCAGAGGTTGTTTTCTTCTTCTAAAGTTATTTTTCTCTGTGTGGTTTTATCTCCTCGGAAGGAAGATTGGGCAATCTACTTCTGTAATGATACCACCTCAGAAACCCAAGGTGGGGTCACTATGAGTCGGATCTGAGTCGACTGCAGTGAGTTGAGTTTTTTGAGTATTGAAAAAGGACCTCTGGCTGGGTAGTGAATAAGGAATTTGGCTGCTAACCAGAAGGTCAGAGGTTCAAATCCAGCAACTCCACGGAAGGAAGATGGGGGAATCTACTTCTGTAAAGATTTATAGTCTTAGAGACCCAGTGGGAGTCACTGAGTCAGAACTGACTTGATGGGAGTGAGTTTGGCTTGTTTTCATACTATTAAAACCAACTCTGTTTCTATCAAGTCAATTCTGACTCATGACAACCCCATATATTTATAGAGTAGAACTAAGGGATGGATTGCTGTGGTGGTTAAGTCTGTAGTCAGCTTGGCTGGGCCTGGTGGAGTGGCTGGACAGCTGAATGTAGTATTCCTCATGATGAGACTGGTAATTAACTCCATGGTGGAATCTACTGTGAGCAGCTGAGTAGCTGCCTTAGGAATGTGGTCCGCTTTCTGTATATAAGGAGAAGCCTTGGGAAATGGTCTCTAGTTTATGGCACACTTGAATCCTGCATGTAGCCGTGTTGTTGTTCAGCAGCCTGCAACTTGCCATGCTCTGCCGACCTTGGGACTTACAATGGACTTGAATTAATGGCCTGCCATGTGGTTTGGTAACATTGGGACTGTGCCTTTTTCCTTGTCAACCTTGGGCTTGTCAGCCTCAGCAGCCAGCAGCTGAGTGAAGAAAAGCTTCTAGCTCCAGTGGACCAGGAGCAGGAGGCAGAGCTGAAGCCCAAGGTTGAGGGGCATTCACCAAGCCCCTTGAGCCTGGCACTTTGAATTTGGACTTAAAGCCTCCAAACTGTAAGAGAATAAACTCCTGTTTTTTCAAGCCATCCCATTTGTGATATATTCTTGTCAGAGAGGCACTAGGTAACTAGAACAATTACTCAATGAGGAAGGTAAGCATGAGCTTACTTGTGATTACTTACTAATCTGTAGTGAACAGTTTCACATGTTTTTCACCCCATCAAAACCCATATGCAACTATTCACTGCAGATTACTAAGTAAACACAAGTAAGCTCACGCTTACCTTGCTTATGGCATACTCCATCCCTGTCAGCGATTATAAGTTTGAAAAGAGGCTTTGATTCTGTAGGAATGTGCTTTGGGGTTGGGAGAGAGATCGATGCCAGCCATAGCAACAAGCAGAATCTTTGAAGTGATGAAAAATGTGAACTTGTTCACTACAGATTAGTAAGTAAGCACAAGTAAGCCTGTATTTACCTTGTTTATTGTGTAATCTGATGCTGGTAGTCCCTAGGGTTTTCTCGTCTATAATCTTTACAGAAGCAGATTGCAAGGCACCACTGGTAGGTTCGAATCTTTGGGTTAGTAATCAAGCACAAAACGTTTGTGCCACCCAAGGACCTCTCCATAGCCTGAAGACTATAGAAATTAAAGAAATATAGTCTGTTAATTCAGCCCATTGCCTTAGCTTCCCATGGAGTCATCTCATCTTCCTTGTCTTCATACCTAGTCTTGCTGTCCTGCAACATGCTGTATTTAGACAGTCCTCTAGTCCAGGCTCCTCCCAGAGCACCGGCACTTCTGGCCAGATGGCTCCTAAATTCTCCTGTTAAACCATTTATCTCACCATCTATGCTTCATGGACAGTTTCAATCTACTTAAACCATTCATCTCACCATCTATGCTTCATGGACAGTTTCAATCTACTGATTTTTTTTCCCCACTGTTTAAATCTCTTGGCACCATTCAAAATCTTTTGTTTATTATAGATATTATTTATTTTAAAAGCAATTCCTAAAAACTAGAAGAAAGAAGTTTTGCTTAAAGGATCTTAGGTAATAGGTACTTATAGATTATCATACCTAATTTTATTAATAGGCTTAAGATTCATTTCTAGCTATAATTATTTGATTCCATCTATTTTTGGCTATATTAGGAGATACACAATTGATTTTACTTTATTTTAGGAGTACTGAGGGGATATGAAGTCTAATAACATGTTCTTTCCACTGAGTCTTAAATTCTGTTACCAAAATGGAAACAAATTATCATGAAGTCTATAAATGATTATACCATATCTGTTCAAATTTAATAAGCTGTCTTATCTCAAAAATTTAGGAATAAATTTACCAATCTATGCCCTTATCTGAAAATAGAAATATGTTCATCATGTAATGTTTGTACGAAATAAAATAGAAATTAAAACAATACATAAATCTTGGTAACAATATGTTCTTAATGTTAACCTATATGCCCACTGAAAAAAGACAGGAAGGAAATATGCTAAAATCATAATAGTGGAAATCTCTGGATGCTAATGTTATGTATAAATATAATTTTATTTTTTACTCCTTTGTGTTTGCCAAAATTTCTGCAATAAATATGTTGTACTTTAATAATAAAAATATTTAAAACACTGTATAAGGTACATAATTATTTTAATAAAATACTTCTGGATTTATATGAAATGGTTTGCATAATTTGTAGGTTATTATCTTAGTGTCTTAATGCTGCTATAACAGAAATACCACAAGTAGATGGTTTTAACAAACAGAAATTTATTTTTTCACAGTTTAGGAGGCTAGAAGTCCTAATCCAAGGCACTCATTCTAGGAGAAGACTTACTCTCTCTCAGCTCTGGGGGAAGGTTCTTGTCTATTTTTAGGTTCTGTTCCTCTTTTCCGTGGCGATCTTCACGTCACCTGTATCTTCCCCTCTGTTTGTGCTTCCTTCTCTGGGTCTAATCTGCTCAAAGATGGTTTGCTTAAAACACACCCGACACTGATATGGTCTCATTACCACACACACACACAAAAGTCCTGTTCCTCAATGGGATTACATCCATAGGCATAGGGGCTTTAAGATTTATAACAGCTATCTTTGGAGCTGATTATGCAACAGTCAGTTGTTCATATGCAAGTTCGGTTTAAGCTGAAGACAATTAAAAGAAGTCCATGAGAGCCAAAATATGGTCCTGAGTATATTCCTCCCTAATTTAGAGACTGTCTAAAGAATAGATTTAATATATTGAACACCAGTGACCAAAAACCAGAGGAATTGTGGGATGACAGCACAGTATCATCCATGAAGAAAGCAAAAGATCATTAAAAAGACAGGAAAGGAAGAAATGACCGAAATGGATGTCAGAAGAGACTCTGAAACTTGCTCTTGAACAGAGAGTGTCTAAAGCAAGTGGAAGTAATGACAGGATAAAAGAGCTGAACAGAAGATTTCAAAGAGTAGCTAGAGCAGATAAAGCCAATAACTATAATAACTATAATGAAAAGTACAAACACCTGGAGTTAGAAAACCGAAAGGAAAGAACAATGTTTGGCATTTCTCAAGCGGACAGAATTGAAGAAAAAATTCAAGCCTCAAGTTGCAATATTGAAAGATTCTATGGGCAAAATATTGAATGATGCAGGAAACATCAAAAGAAGATGTAACATGGAAGGAATACACAGTCAGTGTACCAAAAAAATTGGTTGATGATCATCCATTTCAGGAGGTGGCATATGATTAAGAACCAATGGTATTGAAGGAAGAAGTGAAAGCTGCACTGAAGGAATTGGCAAAGAACAAGCCTCTAGGAATTGATAGGACACCCACTGAGATATTTCAGCAAATGGATGTTGTGCTGGAGGCACTTACTTGTCTATGCTAAGAAGTTTAGAAGATAGCTACCTGGACAACTGACTGGAAGAGATCCATATTTATACCCATTTCAAAGAAAGGAGATCCAACAGAATGTGGAAATTATTGAACACTATTATTAATATCACAAGTAAAATCTTGCTGAAAATAATTTAAAAATGGTTGCAGTAGTATATTGACAGAGAACTTCCAGAACTGCAATCCGTATTCAGAAGAGGACGTGGAATGAGAGATATCATTACTGATGTCAGATGGATCTTGGCTGAAAGCAAAGAATACCAGAAAGATATTTACTTGTGTTTTATTGACTATGCAAAAGCATTCAATTGTGTGGATCATAACAAAATATGGATAACATTGAGAAGAATGGGAATTCCAGAACACTTGATTGTGTTCATCAGGAACCTGTACATAGACCAGGAGGTTTTTGTTGGAATAGAACAAGAGGATACTGCATGGTAGAAACCAGGAAGGGAGTGCAGCAGGGTTGTATCCTTTCACTATACTTATTCAATCTGTATGCTGAACAAATAATCTGAGAAGATGGACTATATGAAGAAGAATGTGGCATCAGGACTGGAGGAAGACTCATTAACAATCTACGATACACAGATGACACAACTTTGCTTGCTGAAAGTGAGGATAACTTGAAGTACTTATTGACAAAGATTAAAGACTTCAGTCTGCAGTATGGATTACATCCCAACATAAAGAAAATGAAAATCCTCACACCTATAAGCAGCATCACAATAAATGGAGAAAAGATTGAAGTTGTTAAGGATTTCATATTACTTGGTTCCACAGTCAACACCAATGGAAGCAGGAGTCAAGACATCAGATGACATATTGCACTGGGCAAATCTGCTGCAAAAGACCTCTTTAAAGTGCTGAAGAGCAAAGATGTCTCCTTTAGGCTTGTTGCCTAACCAAGCCATGGTATTTTCAATCACATCATATGCATGTGAGAGCTGGACAATGAATAAGGAAGACTGAAGAAGAGTTGATGCTTTTGAGTTGTGGTGTTGGCAAAGAATACTGAAAGTACCATGGAATGCCAGAAGAATGAACAAATCTGTCCTGAAAGAAGTTCTGCCAGAAGGCTCCTTGGAAGTAACAATGGCCAGACCTTGTCTCACCTACTTTGGTCATGTTGTCAGAAGGGACCATTCCTTGGAGAAGGATATCATGCTTAGTAAAGTGAAAGGTCAGTGGAAAAGGGGAAGGGCCTCAATGAGATGGATTGACACAGTGGCTACAATGATGGGCTCAGGTATAGCAAAGATTGTGAGGCTGGCACAGGACCTGGCAGTGTTTCATTCTGTTGTACATGGGGTCACTATGAGTTGAGATGACTTGACAGCACCAAACAACAACATCTTTGGAGTATACAATTTAATCTAGAACAGTTATTATGTGTAAATATTAAACATCCGGCTTGAATTTGTTAGCTAAAGGAAGCTTTAATAATAAAAATAGCAACTGAATGCAGTGGTCACAATTTTCATGTATACAGTCCTCTGGTAAATCTGTGCTATTCATATGATATCATATACTCCCCTTAGTTGATATTTCTTGCTCTCATCTCATGTAGGCAGGAGAGGTATTTGAAGTCATATTAGTGGACAGAAGACTGAAGTTCAGAAAGACTAAATGATTTGGCCCGATATCAGACAGCTACTAAATGGTAATAGGGAAAAAGTTAAGAGGAGGCAGAAGGAAGATTAGGAGGCTCCTCTGATTTATAGAGACTAGTAGAAGTTGGTTGGAGAAGTTCAGGTATTCTTTAGGTCTTGGGGTAGAATGATGGGCTGCAATTGCTGGTATAAGTGTGTGTGTGTGTGTGTGTGTGTGTGTGAGAGAGAGAGAGAGAAAGAGAGAGAGATATTTGCAGGCAGTTATCTCCGTACATATAAAGACCTTATAAGGGCCTCTAATGGTGTAGTGGGTAAGACATTTAGCTGCTAACTAGAAAGTCAGGAGTTCAAACCCACTAGATGCTCTGCAGGAGGAAAATGAGGCAATTTACTTCTATAAAGATTTACAGCCATGGAAACTCTATGGGAGTCTCTATGAATTGGAATCAATTCATTGTTGGTTTGGTTTTATGTCCTTACATACCTAGCTGTAATGACCCGAGATGCTATGGGAGATCTTTTTATATTAAACAATGTTCTGGTTACCTAGTGCTGCTCTGACAAGAGATATACCACAAATGGGATGGCCTTAACAAACAGGAGTTTATTCTTACAATTTGGAGGCTTTAAGTCCAAGTTCAAAGTGCCAGGTTCTAGGGGCTGGGTGAAAGCCCCTCAACCTTGGGGTCCAGCTCTGCCTCCTGCTCCTGGCCCACTGGAGCTAGAGGCATTTCTTCACTCAGACAGCTGTTGGCTGCTGAGGCTGAGAAGCCCCAAGGTTGACAAATAAAAAGACAGTCCCGATGTTACCAATCCACACGACAGGCCATTAACTTAAGTTCATTGTAAGTCCCAAGGTCGGCAGAGCATAGCAGGCTGCTGAGCAATGACACAGCTACATGCAGGGTGCAAGCATGTCATAAGCTAGAGACCATTCACAAAGCTTCTCCTTATATACAGGAAGCAGACTACATACCCAAAGGCAGCTACCCAGCTGCTTATGGTAGATCCCACCATGGAGCTGATTGCCAGTCTCCTCATGGAGATTAACTACCACCGGCTGCCCAGCTACTAAACCAGGCCCAGCCAAGTTGACACACAAACCTAAACTACCACAGACAACAATTGTTTTATTGTTGTATATTGCTTTAAGTAAACACTGATTCTTAAGTGATTGGTTTAATAAAAATTAGACAGCAAGCCTGGTATATTTTTTTCTTTATATCTTTCTGATCTTTTCTTAAGGCTGTTTTTTTGAGGCCTAAATGATTGTAGCATACTGGCTAAGGCACTTGACTGCTAACCAGAAGGCTGGCGGTTCAAACCCACCAGCCACTCCTCGGAAGGAAGATTGGGCAATCTACTTCCATAGTGATACCTCCTCGGAAACCCAAGGAAGGGTCGCTATGAGTTGGGGCCAACTCGACGGCATGTAACAACAACAACACAAATGATTGTGGGGGCACATTAATGCACACCTCATAGTTTTCTTATCTTTAAAATTAGGAAGTTATACTAGATAATCTGAGAGACTCCTTCTGTCTCTCTAGCTATAATTCTCTTATTTCTGTAGTAAGATTGTATGTATGACTCTCAGGCATGGTGCTTGGACCATGCAGTTATTAGGCATTTGTTAGTGGAGCCCTGTGCTTCACTTGCGATTAATACTTTCATTGACTCACAAGTTAATATGAACCTCTTATTTGGTAGGTTATCTCATCAGAAATGCTTTTGTTTATTGGAAAGATAGTGCACATTCCCTGTGCCCAAGGATTAGTGTGGGGCCCATCAGCCCTTGAGCATTTTATGCTGCCCCCACAATGGGTTCACTTTAGGCTAATGAGAGGTTGCTTAAGGTTAAAAGCCAGTTGCTGTTGAGTAGACGCCAATTCATGGCAACCTCAGTGGTGTCAGAATAGAACTATGCTCCATAGGGTTTTCAATGACTGATTTTTTTGGAAGTAGATCACCATGCCATTCCTCTGGAGCCTTGAACCTCCAACCTTTCAGTTAGCAGTCAACTACATTAACCATTTGCACGCTCCCAGCTACTTAATGTAACGTAGGTATAATGATCAGTTTAATGTTACTCAGGTTTAAAAACTTGCTCTGTTGTTCCTATTCAGTCTGTTTTCTGGAAAGTGAGTGACAATCCAACAAGACATTACCATTCTTAACAATGGCTCCTTTTTCCATCAGCACAGTGTAAGAGATTAGCCATATCAGCATCTTTTTTTGTGCCACTATCACCTTTTCCCTTAATGACTTTTTAGTGAATGCTTACTTCCTTTTATTGTTATTCATAGTTGTTGCCTGAATTGATTCTCTTAAAGCTTTTCACATTTTATCATTTCCTTGTATTAGATACCATGATCTCATGAAAAAAATGAAACATACAATACCCAAGAGTGACCTAGGACAGTGTCTCAATTTACTGAACTCGGGGAAGGTTTGGCTTTCCTGTCATCAGTGGGTCTTGAACATCTGTTGATATTCTCTTTAGGTTCTTTTCTTTTGAGTGGAGATAACTTTTGGGGGAGGCTTGGGAATCTGTGGCTGTCGTAAATGAGTGCAAAGCATGGTGCTAATGCAAAACGCCATGCAGTTCATAAATAGCACCAGTAGTAAGCACATTGGTTGGTTGGAAAGCCCATCAATTTCAGTGACTAAGCATGAAGACATATAAAAGCTCTTTTATTTGGTCACGGCTTGCAATTTAGTTATTGAAGTGTTGGTGAATAGAAATGTAATTCACACCAGACTACTATTCATATGATGTTAGTTAGCATAGCACCAATCAGCTTCATAGAAAATCATTTAGCCTCCTTAGGGCATCATTTCATCATCTGAAGAATGTGGTAGTTGATCTACAATAAAGTTACTAAGCCTTGGCACTATTGACATTTGTGGCAGATAGTTCTTTGTTGTGGGGGCTGTCCTGTGTATTGTAGGATGTTTAGCAGCATCCTTGGGCTCTACTCACTAGATGAGAGTAGCATCCTCTCAGTGTGACAAGCATAAATGTCTCCTGACATAGGCAAATGTCTTCTGGGGACCAAAATTGCCCCTATTGAGAACTACTGGTTTGGAATCATAATATTTTTAAGGTATATTCTAACTTTTTATAGGAGCTCTGGTGGTGTACTGGTTAAGGCATTTGACTACTAACCACAAGTTTGGTGGTTCAAACCCACCAGCTGCTTCATGAAAGAAAGATGGGGCAATCTGCTTTCATAAAGATTTATAGCCTTGGAAACCTTGGAAGTTACTATGAGTCAGAATCAACTTGATGGCAGTGAGTTTTCTGACTTTTTATGATATATCTAAAATGGTATGATTCTACCATCCCATAGTTTGAATATAATGATTATCAAAGTTTTGTGATAAATTTTCTTCTGTTGAGTGACATGTATGAAGAAAGAATTCATTTCACTTTTACTTTTTTAGAAGACTTTTTTGATAAGGCTTTAATATTGCTATGGATTTTTCTTCCCATTAAAATTTGAGGAATAGTTATCAAAGTTGAAATAGGCTACAGGAGAAAAACCTTTGACTTCCAAGACTTTATGTTTATAGGTTAATGTGTATGGTTGGGATGTGCTATGCTACTGCATGAGGGTACTCACCGTGATGAGTAAAGATAAGTCCTGACACATAATATACCTTCAAAAATATTTGATGCATAGATGGATGGATGTAAAAATTATATAGGGAAGTCTCTGACCTCCTCTAACTTTACAGGTTTGGAAGAGGATCACCATTAACTCACCAAGACAGATTCTTATGAGGTAGAGGTCAGACACACCTCCACCCTCGAAACTTTTTACTAATTCTGACACCAACTGTCCCTCCCACTCTCTACTTCTCTACGGTGTTTGATATATCATTGCAATGACCACAAAGAAGTCATAGACAATACTCACAATTATGGAGTTTATTAAGGAAGTTAACAAGTTAAAATTCAGGATCAGAAACTGCATCAGACTCAGGATACAGTTCTTAAATCAGGACAGCTTCTTATCAGCAGTACCCATAGGTATACCTCCCTCTGGCCCTCAACCCCTTGGCCCTATGATTCCGTGGCCTTTGCCCTGCTCAGGCAAGTTTTACATTCCACCAGGAAGTCTCGGCCCAAGGGAAGTCAGCTCTAGCTCTGTGGATCAGCAGACTTAGCTCCAACAAGAGCCTAGAGGCCCCCTGCCTGAAGGCACTCAGCTTTCTCCCTCCATGGGCTGAGAAGCCCACTGCATTGCCTCTTGCCAGTCTCTGGTTCTGCTGACTCTGCTGTCTCTCTGCTGCCACTTCTCTGCCACCACTTATTGTCTCTCCAGTATGATAGCTCTCTCTCCTGGATCTTAGGCGATTCCCCGAGCAGGGATCCTGGATCCAGTGGATGTGTTCCACTCCCATCTCTTCTTCTGGATGGTAGTCAGGTCTCCCCCTTTGGGATTGTTCATTTTAACCTTGCAAGAATGGCAAAACTCACCAATCTGCTCATTAGGGTTCCATACACTTTATTTATAGGAGCTCGGGTAGCATAGTGCCTAAGGCACTTGACTGCTAACCACCAGCCACTCCTCGGAAGGTTGTTGTTGTT
>NW_006921768.1:4629036-4661872 GCF_000298275.1 Orycteropus afer afer
ATCGAGTCGGCCCCGACTCATAGCGACCCCTCCTTGGGTTTCCGAGGCAGTATCACTACGGAAGTAGGAATGCCCAACCTTCCTTCCGAGGAGTGGCTAATGGGTTTGAACTCAACACCAGCCTTCTGGTTAGCAGGCAAGTGTCTTAGCCACTATGCTACCAGAGCTCCTCGGAAGGAAGATCGGGCAATTTACTTCCATACAGATACTGCCTCGGAAACCCAAGGAGGGGTTGCTATGAGTAGAGGCAGACTCGATGGCATACAACAACAACAATAACAACAACATACTTTATTTACATGGTCCCACCCACACACTATGGATAGCAATCCCCTTGGTGGTCCACAGGCACCACATTTGAATAGTCCTACCCAGTCATTTGATGAGAGTTATAAAGACTGTGGCTAGAAAGGCCATATAAAGTAATTCACTGAACTGCAATGGATGAATGAATGAATGAATAATCTGCTATGACTAACTCCTGTAGCTTTAGGAATAGTATTTCATCTGTGATGCATATAAATGGTTACAAAAGCAAAGGAAAGAAGTCTTCAGGTAGGTTTGAGGACTATAGAGTCCCTTTCAGTCTTCCATAGGTGGCCTCATGTGTCCTGCCTGTCTCTGTTTTTCTGCTGCCATTTTCTTACATTTCTCTCTCCAGTCCTGTATCCTTTTGTCACTTTTTCCCTTTTCATAGCAACCAAGGACATTTGATTCTGAATCCCTATCTTGGCAGTTCTGAGTGAAGGAATGCTTACCCACTCTTCACTGGTTGCTTGAATCAAACTAATGATGTGATTCCTACTCCCTGAACATGGTTTCCTTTTGATTTGCTAGAGTTCCATGTCTTTCTTGGACAATGTATTCTAGAGCAATTAAAATTTTTGGACAAAGGAACCTGTGTTGTTAACTTGTTCTTGTATCTCATGCTTATGTCCTCACAATGATGTTATTGTTTTGAAAAGTATTTTCTCCTGTAAAAAGTATTTTACAGTTTAAAGAAACTGAGGCCAAGTTTTATTTAGACATATGGTCAAGAGCCTACACTGAATGAGTAGACTGTTATTCTTGGGTTAGAACTGCTAAGCCTAGAAGTTGAGGGCATGAAACCAGATCCATCACACTTAAATAAAGGGTAGAATTAAGGCTAAACAGATAATTTGATGAGAATTTATTGAATCTGTAGTACCAGAAAATTGAAGTAATTTTCTTCATATTTTGTTTTAAAGACATAAAAATAATTGTCTAGGATAGCTATTTCATGGCACCATCACTTTGAGCAATGGGGATACCTTCTCTAAAATGGCCAAGTTATTAATTATAAAAACTGCCCTATTAGTTCTGTTTTAATACATGTTGCTTATGACCTGCTTCTTTTCTCTCTTAGACCTTCTCTCACCATGCCCCATAGGAATCTGACAGGAAGCTGTAATGTTAATTGTGGTTGTAAAACACATGAGTATGAGCCAGTCTGTGGATCAGATGGAATTACATACTTTAACCCTTGTCTGGCTGGCTGTGTTAATAGTGGTAATCTTAGCACTGGGGTAAGTATATTTCACTAGTTCATATTTTCTTGTTAATCCAACATCTTGTGACAAGGACACATGGAAATTAATGTACAATCATGATGACTTCAGTCTCTATTTTCAATTAACCTACAAAATACCTTCAGACAAAACCTAGAGGAAAGAAAATTATTCAGTACTTTGCTTTTATTCCAAGGGTGATTAAAACGTTTGGATGTAGTGGTTTGGTTTCATATCAGCCCTCTTCTACTTTACATTCTGTGCCAACTCAATGAAACTTGATAAGGTTGAGCCCTGGGCTTCCCATTTGTTTCTTTGACAGGGCCCCTGTGATGGATTTTGAAGGTCAAGATGGCCACTGCATGTGGTGCTGATAGAAGAAACTAGGAGAATGTCTCCTGAGATGGGAGTCTGTGAGGATGAATTGTGGCTATTTTTCATAGACTTTTTTTTCCCCCTAACTTTTTCCCCCCTAACTTTCAGAGTAAAGACATTTCTGTCAGTTCAAGAATAGGCTCTTTTGAGAGTTCCCTTCTCTGTGAATTATAAATAGGCTGTAATACTGTGGAAGAAGGTTTTCCTATTATACTCAGATCTTTATTGAGCCTGGTCTGATTCTTTGCATAAAACAGCATGTAGGAAACATTTTAATTAAAAGGTTAAAATGAATTTGCATTTTCTGCCCAAGTGATAAAGAGCTATACCATTTAACATGTGTTTTTCGAATGTCACATTTGATTTCTGAGTTTTAAATTATGGTGGTAGAAAGAGAATTCCTGTTGTTGGCTCTCCATCTGTACTTCCCAGGATATGGCCGTGTTCAAAGAGACAATGAGATCTGTTGTTCTCAGTTGCTAAATCCTTCCTTGTAGTAAGTGGGTCCTCTAGAGTAGAGCCCTCATTCTTTAAAAAGAGCCAGCAGTCCTTTATGTGCAGAAGTCAAACAGCACCTATCTTCAGATCACTGTTTTAAGTGACTGGATGATCACAGTGACAATGAGTTCAGCTGATATCCATTCCATAAAAAGCAACATATTAAGCAAGATGGTTAGTTGGCTGAGTTTACCTTTGTTGGATTGTTTTGGCATTGTGTGAGTAAAACCCAAAAATGCTTTATTTTTCACTTCTGTATTTGCTTTAAGTAGAAATCTGAGCAATTCACAGAGAAAATGTCTCTCTTGCTTTTCTGTATCCTCAATACTTGAGAATAGCGCTTAGCATATCAGTAAGGGCTCATACTTATTTTTCAGAGAAAATGACCAACTAAATTTGGGCTCATTGGTGCTTCCAGACAGCCTGTCTGTCAGGGTCCAGGAGCAGCACTGTTCTGGGGCCACAGTGGCCTGATTTAACTTCCATCCATGAGCTGTTTATTCCTGCATAGGATATAGTTCACCAGCTAATCAAAGAGGCTAAAAAGGTGTTTAAAAAGGGTCACCAATGAAAGTTTGTTACCATTGGTACTGAAATCATTATGGTTGCATTATGAATCTTCTACATTTCTTTTTTTTGGTGGTTTGTTTAATTTATATATATATATGTGTGTGTGTGTGTGTGTATATATACATATATATGCCAATATATGTAACAAAACACTTGCCATTCCAACATTCCTCACATGTACAATTTGGTGACATAAATGTGTTCATCATATTGTGCGACCATCACCAATATCTGCTTCCAAATTTTCCATCATCCTTAAAAGAAGCTCAATGTCCTCTAAGTAATGAGCCTGCCTTTCACCCTCCCTCCCACCTGTCCGTGGTAACGACAAGTAAACTTAAGTTTATTATTCTATCCTAAATACTCCATATTAGTGGAATCATATGATGTTTATCTTTTTGTGACTGATGCATTTCACTCAGGATGATGTTTTCGAAGTTTCTGTATTTATGTTATAGAAATTGGCTTTAGGGCCCACGCTGTGCTCAGGGTTGTGCTAGGCACTTCATTAAACACCAATAAAAGTAGGACTTAGCTCCTGTTTTTGAGCAGCTTGTCTAATTGGAAAGCCCAAGAGTTAAACAGCAGTTGAAGTAACATATAAGTATGAACAAAAATGAGGGTGAGTACACAATGTAAATGTTATAAAATTGATGTTGAAAGCTTCTTAGAAAAGTTGGGATTTAAAAAAGTTTCTGACAAGCAGATTTTGATATTGTTAGATGCACACCTTGGACCCTTATTCTTTTAAATGGTAAAAGTCTTTTCAAAGGAATAGTTTGCTTTTTTTTAAAAAAAATACTGGATTTTAAAGCATTTTTTCTTATTTGTCTTAATATTCCTATGCCCCATATTGGTCTTGATTAGCATACAATAGATCTTCATTTTGTCCACTTAGATACGGAATTATACAGAATGCACCTGTGTCCAGAGCCGACAAGTGATTACTCCACCCACAGTGGGGCAGCGCAGTCAGCTCCGTGTGGTTATTGTCAAAACCTATCTCAACGAGAATGGCTATGCTGTGTCTGGGAAGTGTAAAAGGACCTGTAATACTCTTATCCCGTTCTTAATTTTTCTTTTCATAGTCACCTTCATCACAGCATGTGCCCAACCTTCAGCAATCATTGTAACACTCAGGTGAGAACAGTATTGAACTTAATGGGTGGATTATTTTAGCATAGTGGCTAAAGCACTTGACTGCTAACCAGAAGGCTGGCGGTTCAAACCCACCAGCCACTCCTCGGAAGGAAGGTTGGGCACTCCTACTTCCTTAGTGATACTGCCTCGGAAACCCAAGGAGGGGTCGCTATGAGTCGGGGCCGACTTGACGCCACATAACAACAACAACAACAACAATATGTATTTAGAATTGCTAGAAGGCATATTCAGGACTAGGATCTGATGTGGTAAAGCAGTGAGTAAAACAAAATTGGGCTGTACAAGAAAGTGTTCAGATATGTGCCTGGTGAATTTGAGAGAAATGTGTTTTTTCCAAGTCAGGAAAGGAAGGTTATAACATTTCATACTCTAGAACTTTCCTTATTTAATTGAGACCCAGTCCTCCTGTTCAGTGAAACTTCTTCTGCATGCCTATGGTTCCTGAAGTATCAAATCTAAAAGGTTCAACATCAATTGTTGAAAGCTAGAAGTTAGCTAAAAGAGGCCTGACCTTAGAGGAGACTGTTAAATTGTGCGTACACAAAAGGATATTATCTCCAACTGTGTAGATAGTTAATAGCTGCAGGATCATTGACAGTTTATGCTTGGCTTGTAGTTCAAAATGCTGACTTCATTAATTTTACTATCATTTAAAATTTTCGAGTTGACTCAAGGAAAGGATAGACCGGGAAATGTAGTTTTTTAGTTGTTCACGCTGTGCGTTGTTGTATTAGTTATATATCCTGTTTTGTGTGTTTATAGTTTGCAAGAAGATATGGAATGTATCTTTGTCCTATTAAGAATGTTGGCAGTAGCGTATTCAAATCAAAATAGTCAAAATCAGTGGGTTAGTATTTGCAGTAAAGATCGAAGGCAGAATACATCCATGGCAGCTTTGGGGGAGCTAGGGGCACAGAGCAAAGAGGGAGTACGGAAAGAGAGTCAGTTCTCATTCTTCCTTCTTCTCTAATCCCTGGCTTCTTAGAACTCCACAGTGCTGGACAGCTGGCAGGAAGTGGCTTCCGGGACGTTATTGCTTTAGCAATAGCAGCTGGACCCCTTATGTGGTACACGTTTTGGCTCCTCTTCTGTTGGGTGCCAAGTTAGACATTTCCAAGTAAAGCCATTCCTTGAAAGTAAGACAATAGCACATGAAGGCCCTATCGGCTTATTAACTCATTCCTCAATCAGCAGACATTTGTAGAGTGACAACTATGTTACAGCACTGTGTGAATTGCTATGAGAAATAAAGAAGCTGGGAAAAGAGGACAAGGGACTGGTCCTGTGGGATTTTACTTCATATACCTCAAACTCTGAGTGTATGGGATAGAGAAAATAAGATACTTCATCATTTAAAAAAAAATGTATCTTAAATAAATTTACATACATAAATTATTTAATTATTTGAACTTTATGTTGTTGTTATGTGCTGTCTAGTCAGACCTGACTCATAGCGACCCCTCCTTGGGTTTCCGGGCAGTATCACAACGGAAGTAGATTGCTCAATCTTCCTTATGAGAAGTGGCTGGTGGGTCTGAACCATTAACCTTCTGGTTAGGCACATAGTGCCTTAGACACTTTGCTACCAGAGCTCCTTTGAACTTTATAAGAGATGGTAAAAAAAAAAAAATATATATATATATATATATATATATATATGGCTAACCATTTTATAGGGGAACTGGCAGTTGAAACCCATCAGCCGCTCCTCGGAAGAAAGGTTGGGCAATCTACTTTCGTAGTGATACTGCCTCGGAAGGAGGGGTAGCTATGAGTCGGGTCCAACTTGATGGCACATAACAACAACCATTTTATAGTGCTCAAACATTACAGAATCACCATTTAGCATCTCAGCCAAAAATTCAGAAAAAATCTTGCTAATTATAAACACAACACTCCCCATCTCTCTGTGATACAAGAAATACTTGGAGCATGTATTTTAGTAGAAGAAAAAGTGGGGTGGCTGATAGGGCCTTATTCTTTGACGTTTGACTTGTTTCCTTTATTCTTTTTCTGATTTTAGATTTGTATATATATTTTACACTTCCCTTTGAGGGATTATGAGGGCTCTTTTCAGTGTGCATATATATCATTCTGAAAAATACAGGCTAACCGAGACTAAAAATGCAGTACATTAGGATAAAATCATATAAATTATTATTTTTGAAATAGAACTGATTTTGGAAGCTCAGTTAGACCCACATCTGCCTCTTCAGGCACAATTAAAGTTAATCTGATTTTCTTCAGTGTCTTCACTGGGAATACCTTTATTCAGTGGTTTAGCCATCAGTTTTGCTTGGCTACTGTTAGTAAATTTTAGTGAATTAAATGTTTTGGCACAGCATCTTTTTGGTAGGCTTGATTTGACTTTCATTTTCTTGGAGTTGTTACTTAACAACATTTCTCTCCTTTCCACAGGTCTGTAGAAGACGAGGAGAGACCTTTTGCACTAGGAATGCAGTTTGTTTTGTTGCGAACACTTGGTATGTTCCTGAATTTCCAATGGTGCCTTTCAGTTCCCCTTTGCAGATGGTATTCTCACTGCCCTGTAAAACGGGAGGGTCGAGTCATTTGTCACCATGAGTAGCTAGAGTTTTACAGTTTAGTGGTGAGGGCACAATTTCCTTATTTTCTAACTTGATCTGAAAGCTGAGCACTCTGCCATTTGATGAAACAAAATGAAACCAACTTTAGATTAGTTTTCTTTTTACTGTGAACATTAACTTGGGCTAAATTCCCCAGAGAGTTTTATATAGTGAGAAATTCTGAACCAAGCAATTTGTAGCAACTTGATGGCAGTGGGTTTTGGTTTATTGTCCTGGAGTTTTTGTACCTTTATTCCTTTTTAACAGGAAAGTAATGGAAACTGGTTCTCATTTTATATGTGAAGTTTTCAATTCCTTACTTCAGTATACTAATTTTAGGAGTTCCTGGGTGGTGTAAGTAGTTAACACACTTGGCTGCTAACTGAAAGGTTGGAGGTTCAAGTCCACCCGAAGGCACCTTGGAAGAAAGACCTGGTGATCTACTTCCGAAAAATCAGCCATTGAAAACCCTAAGAGCACAGTTCTACTCTGTGAAACATGGGGTCACTATGACTTGAAATTGACTTTATTGGCAGGGGCTTATCTATGGAAATAGTGCTATGGCAAGCACTGGAATTTTGCCTGTGTCCAGACATCTGACTCATCTTCTAGATAACTTTACCATAATATCAGCTGAAAAGTACAAGTCAAGCTTGTTAGTCTTTTAACACATTATGACACTACATGAAAAATACAACTGCACCTTCCTTGCTTTCAGTGATGAAAAATGGTCAAGGATGAATTCTAAGTAATTTTTTTTTTTCATTGTGATTGGGGTAAAGGTTTACAGAGCAAATTCATTTTCCACTCAACAGTTCATACACATTTTGTTTCATGACACTGATTGCAATCCCCACAATTTAATAGCTGTCTTCCCAATTCCTCCCTGTGTTACTTTTGCACTGTGTCCTTCTTTCCTATGCATTCCTGCACTCTGAGCTATTTCCTCGTGCAAATGCTGCCCTTCTGATCTGCCATGCTTGATTGTTTTATGGAGTGTACACTGGTGTATTTGTTCACCTTGTAGGCCTATCTATTGTTTGGCTGGAAGCCACGGGAGTGAATTCAATATCAGGCCAAAGAGTTCCTCAGGGGTTTCCCCAGTCTCTAGCATGTCAGCAAGCCTGGTCTTTTTTTTTTTTTAAGATTTTTGAGTTATGTTCCACATTTTTCACCCACTCTCTCCAAGATCTCCAGTTTTGAATGCTTTCTGAGTAGTTGACAGTGGCAGCTGGGCACCATCTAGTTCTTTTGGTCTCAAGGTCACATAGGCTGAGGTTCCCATGGTCCAGTAGTCTCTTTGAATAATTGTTTCCGTGTATCTTTCATTCTTCTTTGCTCTGGATTAGAAGAGACCAATTGTTGCATCTTAGACGGTCACTCAAAAGCTTTTAAGACCACTGTCACTACTCATCAAAGATATTACTCGTCTTTGCAGGATGGAGAACAATGATTTTGTGTAGTATTTTATTGCCAACAAGCTCAAAGTCACCTGCATCCATGGTCCCAAGCCCACAGGCCCAGTGACTCATTCCCTCAAGGTGGTTGGCTGTGGCTAGGAAGTTATCATAACTTTGCCTCCTGTTAGTTCTGTTGTATATATGGACATTCTTACAGCACATACAAATATGTATATAGGAATATCATCTACCAAAATTATAGATGGTCATGGGTTTATTCCCTTTTGCCTACGTACTTCCATAGAGATACTGCCTCAGAAACCCAAGGAGGGGTCGCTATGAGTCGGATCCGACTTGACGGCAGTGAGTTTGATTCTTTTGGTTTATTTATGTATCCACCCTTAGACTACTGTTGCTTATTACTGATAATGCAGTATTGTGTATGGAAAAGTATTTACCTTTGTTGTCTGTACCTCTTATGTACCTTCCTGTGTCTTCCTTTCCTTAATGCTATTATGCTGGTCATTCAGTTTTGGTATATTGTCCTTCCCTTCACCCAAACCAATACATGTCTCTTACCTATCTAGCAATATTGCCTCCCCTTGCCTGCCATAGCTGGTAACCAACAAAGTAAGTTTCCATCCATGTGTAAACCTTTCCTTGACTTTTCACAAAACTGTACTTATACAGTATTTGTCGTTCTGTGATTGTCTTATTTCACTCAGCATAATGACCTCCTCATCCACAGTAGGAGGCTTTCTGAGGATTATTCATTATTCACTAATGTTGCATAGTGTTCTATTGTGTGTATATACCATAGTTGGTTAATCATTCATCCACTGATGGGCACTTCCATCTCTTTCCTATTGTGTGTGAATAGCGCTGTGATGAACATGGGTGTACATGTATCTATTCATGTCCCAGCTCTCACTTCTTTAGGATATATACCTAATAGTGGGATTGCTAGATCAAATGGTATTTCTATTTCTAACTTTTTAAGGAAGCACCACACCATTTTCCACAATGGTTGTATCATTTTTGAGTTCACTGTCACTTTCATTTCAGTTTCTTCTCTTTCTACACTCAGTAGCACTAGATCACACAGTCTGCCTTGACCCATGAAGACTCTTAAATATGGAAGTAGTAGTTTTAACTTGCTGAATGATCTCTCACCTGATGATGTAAACTGTGACATTTAATAGCAACTGTTCAGTGGTGCCCTCTTCAAGTGGTGCCCAGGGCACCTGCCATACCTGCTACATCTTAGATATGCTTCTGTTTATTGAAATGGCATACCTAGGAGCTCTGGTAGCATAATGGCTAAAGCACTTGACTGCTAACCAGAAGGCTGGCGGTTCAAACCCACCAGCCAATCCTCGGAAAGAAGGTTGGGCAATCCTACTTCTGTAGTGATACTGCCTTGGAAACCCAAGGAGGGATAGCTATGAGTCGGGGCCGACTCGACGGCACATAACAACAACAACAACAACATCGATTCATTTTCTAAGGAAATGAGATAAACAAATTCTAAAAATACACAAAAGAAAGATCCCAAATTAACATTATGAACTACCCTACAAGGTGTTTGGGGAGCTCTGGTAGCATAGTGCCTAAGGCACTTGACTGCTAACCAGAAGGCTGGTGGTTCAAACCCACCAGCCACTCCTCGGAAGGAAGATGGGGCAATCTACTTCCGTAGTGATACTGCCTTGGAAACCCAAGGAGGGGTTGCTATGAGTCGGGTCCGACTCAATGGCACATAACAACAAAAACAACAAGGCGTTTTACTTATTAACAAGAATGACTCATTAGGACTTTGTCGGGGTACATGAGGGATACCATTTTGATTTTTACATACACTGCATCACCCTGTGATATCTTTGGACAATCCATGGAAAATAAGCATATGAAGTAGCCCACTCCCTTGACCAGTTTCAACATATGTTGAATTGACTTTCTTGTCATCAAGTTGTTTCTTTCTTTCTTAAGTGGCAGCCTATCATTTTCTTTGGCTGTTATTTTTCCCCAGTAATCACTTTTATTGTTCATAAGACAAAAAAAAAAAAAGTTTTCCAATTTAAATTTCTTATTTCAGTTCTGACGGGAAAAATATTGTAAAATGGCATTGTCCAGCCTTTGACATGTTCACCCTCTGGAATTCTCAGTTTGTCACTGGTTGTGGTTGTTGGCTTAGACCAAGAATGAGCCTTTCCCAGTGAGCACCAGGAGGGAGTAGCCTCTAGTTCCATTTAATGGGTGGCTTTTTTGGACACCAATAAGACTTTTGTAGTAACATTTTTAACAGGCATGCTATAAAAGGAAATCCTGACATACTTTGATATAGATAGTTTCCACATTTGACCTCTACTTCTCTTTGAAAATGGAAACTTGCTATTTTCTTAGAAGGAAATGTATTTACCAAAGCAGTGGTTGAATAGGAAACAAACAAAAAAAAAACAGTTCCTCCTTTTTGCTGTGCTTCTTTCTGAGGCCATGGAGTGGGTTATTTGATACAGACGTGGAGTTTATAAAGGTAAGGCAGCAGATGTCCACTGCCGCATCAGGAAGACATGGAGGGAGAACAAAAAGCATTTATTATTTAATTCAACCTTATCTTAAGTTCATTTGATTGTGAAAACGTATAATTAGGCCAACAAGCCAATTTCCATTTCCCAAACTCCAAAGAAAAAAGAGAGTTTTAAGTACCTTAATAATTTAATTGTAGTGACTGGGCTGCATTTTAAATAAACACTATTTATTTTAGAATGTATCGCTCATAGCCTCCTGGGCTGTTAGCCCACCTGCCCTTTATCCCTCCCTCCCTCCTTCTTTTTCTTCCTTCTTCCTTCTCTTGCTCCCCATACCACCTTCTATAAACTCTTATTGAGGATCCAGGATTATTCTGATATATTGACCCTTGGGATACAAAGAATAAAAGGTGTAGCTGATGTCAGCGAGGAGCTTATGGGGTGACAAATTTGCAAATAGTTCAAATACTAGGTGATAGTTGATGTAACAGAGATATATACAAAATGCAATGAGAATAGAGTGGAGTCTGAGTGAGTCAGAAATTTAAAGGAGGGCTAGCTCTTTGCAGAGGCAATGGTGCTTCAGTGGTAGAATCCTTGCCTTCCATGCAGGAGACCCAAGATTGATTCTTGGCCAATGCACTTGGTACACAGCCACCACCCATGTGTTAGTGGTGGTGGTGTGTTGCTATGATGCTGAACAGGTTTCAGCAGAGCTTCTGGACTAAGACAGACTGAGAAGAAGGGCCTGGTGATCTACTTGCAAAAAAACAGCCAGTGAAAACTCTATGGATCCACAGCAGATCACAGGGATGGCGCAGGCCCGGGCAACATTTCATCCCATTGTGCATGGGGTCTGCATGAGCCAGCACTGATTCCATGGCACATCAGATAGCAGCAGCAACAGCAACAGCTCTTTGCAAGGTGCACCTGCTGGGAATGGGGCAAAGGGAGCAGGAAATGATGAAGGCTGTCTAGTAGGTAGGCTTTCTTTCTTATGAGACTAAAAAACTTGTCTATGTCATAGCCCAAACAATAAAGATACTACTCATCCCAAGTACTTCATAAACTTCAAGAATAAATTTTATGCCATAATTATTTCTGTACCCCAAGTGCCTTTTTAAAGTTGCCATTTGATTTGGTATCTAACTTAAAGAGGAAAATGCTTTCCTCTCTTTACATCCAAACACTTGACAAGAACCCACAAGAACTAAATGTACAGAATTTTAGTAGGTAATAAAGAGTTTTAGTGTAGCTTCTTGAGTATTTAACTACAAAATCAGACTTTTATGTTTGAAAGGTTTGTCTAATTGCATTTTTAGCAATAAACATTTTTATGATCCTAAAAAAAAGTCAATAAAACATTCTGGCTGAGTTGTAAGCTGGAGGACTTTACGTATTTACAATTTAGTGAACACCTTTGTAACAAAGATATTAGATAAGATGTGATGTATATGTCAAAAAAATCAGGTAATGCAAGGAAATTACTCCCCTTACCTGGTTTTAAGGTCCCAGGATGGCATAAAACATTTGCGCTCAACTGTTAACCTAAAGGTTGGTGGTTCAGATCCACCCACAGGCACCACAGAAGAAAGGCCTGGCAATCTGCTTCCATAAAGATTACAACCAAACAAACTCTATGGAGCAGTTCTACCCAGCAACAAATGGGTCACCGTGAATTGGAATTGACTCGACAGCAATGGGTTTGGTTTGGTTTTTGTGCAAACAAGTGCCTTGCTAACTTACAAGTCTTTTCTTTAGATATAGATGTGCTAAGTATTTCTATTTTTCTCTTTCCCCAAACTCTAGCATACATTCCTACTCCAATTTACTTTGGAGCTGTCATTGACACCACCTGCATGCTCTGGCAACAGGAATGTGGCGTGCAAGGCTCCTGTTGGGAGTACAACGTGACATCATTTCGTTTTGTCTATTTTGGTTTGGCAGCTGGCCTCAAATTTGTTGGCTTTATTTTTATTTTTCTGGCCTGGTACTCCATTAAATACAAGGAGGAGGAGCTGCAGAGGCAGAGGTGGCGAGAATTCCCTCTGAGCACTGTGAGTGAGATGGTGGGCCGCAACAAACATGCCGCCAACTCTGCCCGGACTAGGTCTTGCCCTGCTTTCAGCACCCAAGGAGAATTCCACGAAGAGCCTGGTCTGCAAAAAGGGATCCAGTCCACAGCACAGACCTATCCTGGACCCTTCCCTGAAGCAATAAGTTCCTTAGCCGACCGGGGGCTGGAAGAAAGTCCGACTGCCATTTAGCCTCTCTCCTGAAGCTTGAAAATGGAAGACTCTACTTTTGTTGGTTGAGTTGAATATGGCGACTTGAGAAACACCTGTGCCTTCTTTCTTTTCTTTTTTTAACCTCTAAAGACACAACCCTCAAACCAACAAAACTCAATAGAAACAGCCACTACTGATTGAGGGCTGGATACCTCAACAAGTCTAAGAGCCTTTATCCCCTTCTCTCTGAGAGGAGGAGTTTAGACAGATGTGTTTCCATTTCCTCTGTGTTAATTTAATGCTCACACTCCAATATGGTATAAGGCTGAGGTACATGGTTAACAAAATCATGCGAAGGGTAATGGCAGCACATATCATTAGCATACACTTCAAGCACAGGTGAGCTTGACCATGACTTTGCTTTTATAAATCGAAATTTTTAGATATGAACATCTACTGCATTCTGCTACAAAGCACAAATGAATTTGCCTCAACTATGCAATTTGGTTGGAAAAACATAAGTGCAGCATGTTCCTTTTGCTTTCAGAGACTAAAGCTGGTAAGTTTTTAAAAAGAGGAAGCTAAACTTTTCCTAAAGTACTGTTAATAGCATTTTAAGCCATAGCAGAGTTATAAATCAGGTAGAATTTTTCAAATGCTTCCAAGGAACCATATGCATAGCTTGATAAAGGGAAGAGGTACTTCATTTCATAAGACAAATTCCTTTGGTCTGTATGCCCCATCCTAAAGTAGTCAAAGAGACTTCTGAATCATAAATCTGGTAGCTTGAAAATAAACTCCAGTATTCTTTTGTAAGGGGCTTTAAATCTAGTATGCTAAATGGTATGGTTAGAAATTGTCATTTGAGATGCATGATATGGGAAGAAGCTGATGGCTTTTTCACTCAAGGAAGTTGCTGCAGAAATTCCTTTAACTCTTATGGGTACACATGTGCAAACTTGACACTCAAAAGTGGTTGGAAAAAGAAATTCCAGAAAAGTAAGGTTGCATCCCACCTGATCATTTTCGTTATATACTTGGAAGCAATGACAAATCTATATTGTTCTTCTTTTTTCTATAGAGAAAATTCCTGCAGTTGAGAAATTAAATCAGGAAAACTGTACCTGGGATATGGGAATCATTTTAAATACAGGAGGAGTGAGATCTGTGAGCTGGCCTAGAATATGATCCTCACTAATTACTTGAGAAATATTTAAAATAAACTATTCTCTCAAACTGAATTCTAGTTTATCAGCATTGAAATTGTTTTATTGCTCCCTTGGATTTTTTCTACGGTAACATTCCTGAAGTGGTTCAGAGAGAGGATTTTTCTGTTCCTGAAAGCACTTTGGGTTCATTATCCATCTTTTCTTTTCACTATCTTGCAGCTCTTTACTTTGACTTAGGCACCATATACATGCTTTCTATGTGGGTCTTAAGATACACATCTCCTGACCCCACAATGGATGATATCAGGTTAACTAATGGGATCTGGCTGCTTATTAGAAAGAGAATCATGACAACTCAGATTTGGGGTTGGAGCACTGTAGGTTCCAAACATCAGTATAATTGGGAACTCTTTCTGCCACAGAACCCATGTATAAGTAGTGCTAATATGGGAAAACACTCATGAAGATAGTGCAGGATCAGGCAACATTTTGTTCTGTTATATATGGGGTCACTGTGAGTTGGAGCCAACTTGAGGGCAACTAAACAGGAACAAATATTTGAGAAATGATCTTATTGGCTGGTGTATGTTCTTCCCTAGGTGGGATGGGAGTCCTGGGTGGTGCTAACAGTTTATATGCTCGACTGCTAACCAAACGTTGGAGGTTTGAGTCCACCCAGAGGTCCTGATGATTGACTTCTGAAAAGCAGTCATTGAAAACCCCATGAAGTGCAGTTCCACTCTAACACGCATGTGGTCCCTATGAATTGCAGTTGATGGCAACTGCTTTGGTTTGGTTTTGGTTTCCAGAATGGGATATTATTGATAGATTGTCTCATGATCCAGGTTTTTCCCTCCACCATTGGCTGTGTTGATGAAATCATTGGCTGCATTGATGAATTATTCTTGGATCCCAGGTTGTTTTCCTCTCAGCCTCAGGACGGCATTGGTCAAATGGTTCTTGGTTGAGTGCAGTTTGTGGAGACGGGTATCACGCTCAGACTGAATAATGTGTCCAAGGAGTGGAGCTAGTGGTCTTGGGTGACAAGGAACCATTTCCCAAATATTTGTTCCTGTTAGTTGCCCTCAAGATGAAAAGCACTTCCCTTTGGTCCTTGGGCCTGGCTCTCAAGCAAGTGAGCAGTCTGGCTTGGCTAAATCATAGAAACGACTGCTAATGGCACTTGTGTCTGTTAAACTCCAGTCAAGGTGATATATATACTGAAGGTGATTAATTTAGTGTCTGCTCTGGGGCCTCAGGCTTCCTCTTCACCCTCTGTGGTAGATCCACTGATCCTTCAAAAGAGAAAGTTTCTTTAGGTGGTCGTGCTAGAGATGTGTAGAGGAGGGAAGGTGTTAATTTTTCTATGGTCATAACAAAATTGCGTTAAGAGAGCTTCTGTGGGAATGGCACCTGCGTGTTCCCACATGCTTAGAATTTCTGTCTCCTTGGTAGCACATTTTGAAAAGGAGACTCTCTCAGAACTCCAGGGTAGGAAAATGATGGATTCACCAGGTGTAATTAAGAGGCTCTCTTTCTCTGACATGAACAGACATCTAGTTCAAGAATCATTGGCCTTGACCAGGCACCTGTTATCTGTCAGGCACCTACTCACTTACCATCTAACATTATATGAATCATTTTGAGAATATTAGGCCAGGATCAAAACAATTTGGCCAGAAATGTGCCAATGTTAATACTGTATGTCCTCAAGTATCTGATACTTATAAATAGCAGGTGTATCACTAATGTGTTGTTGGTGAATGTGGAATAAGTAGTGAAAATCAAGGGGCCGTGAAATATTGGACTATGTACCAATTAAGAGTTGTTTCAAAAATACTATGGGCTCTGGTAGCATCATCAGAGTATTACATAGCCAGCTAAAGCAACTGTTTTGTAGATGACTCCATTTAATTGTATACATAAGGTCTTATATGTCATGTTACTTTACAGTCATAACTCCTATTATAAATTCTAATTGCGACTCTTCATGAGTTTAGGCTTCTTATTACTTGTTTTTCATAAAGGCCACTCTGTTCCTTTATAAACTCTGCAAATTAATGTGTGTGGCTTTAATATGCAAAAATAATATACTGGAGTTGAACCTGTTAATTTAGAAACTTCAAGGGGGTCGAAACCCAGTCTTTTTATTATCTTTATTAGCATGAAATCCCTATCATTTGTAGGTGGATTTAATTTTGGAAAACAGTCAAAAGTCATTCAGAATCAAGTGCGGATGGAAAGAAGCAAGGAGGACCAGCAGAGAGGAAACAAATCATTATCTGTTGAGAGTTGAGTGGCTGGGAGCATTTGATCAAGCACTTAGTGTACATCATTTATTTTAATCCTCTTGTTAGTTTGCAATATAACTGTTCTTATTCCATTAAAAAAAACAGGTATGAAACTGAGGCTCGGAGAGGTTAAGTAACTTGTTCAGGATTGCACAGTGTGGTAAAGTCAGGGTTCAGGTGTAGGTTTCTCTGGCCCCACTGCTTATTTCTTAGATTGTATTTCATACAATCACTTTGTGACTCACAAAGGCAAGACAACTATATAATAATAGTAAGCTTAACGGCTTTCATGTTTTGATCTATTATTGTTTTGGAAAGTAGATAAATTATTATTTCTTTGTGCAAAATAGAAATAAATTCTAGGGAATGTCAAAATTTAATGTTGAACTAGATTTTCAAGGTAAATGTACATTTATTTAGCTAAGTGTTATAATGAAAATTGTCACAACATACCTCAAATATTTACTTATAGTTCATATTTAATATGGAACAAATCCAAGTTAGGTGTTAACATCAAGATACCATTTCCGAAATGAAACATTATGAAGAAAGATAGATCAGATTTATTGACTCTAATCTTTGGGGATTCGAGGTATACGGATTTCTCTTTTCCTTCAGAATGTTAACATTTCCACTCTTTTGGTGACTATTAGTTTTAATTTTTGTTATAAAGATTTTAAATGAACAGATACAAAGTACAAACCAAACCACTGACCCCAACTGATTACCTTCAGTTGTCATGGAAATAACTGGCAGCATGCATTTGGGAGTGTTAGGCATCAGAGATGGGGTCACCTGGATTCGGGCCCAGTGGAGGTCATGGGGGTGTTACATTTTCACCAACCATGAAGAAAATTCTCAGGTCCACATTCTGGTCTGTGTTCTTCAGTGAAATTATAGCCAGAAGGTTTCTCCTCAGAGCCTGTTTTGTAGCAACCATGCATGTGTGCCAAAGAGAAGCTTCCTAGTTTGTGTGGACCCGCATATGAATATTTTGAGGATCCTCTGGTGCCTCCAGGAGTAGGAGGTGAGCCCTCATGTGGGGTGGTGTCCAATTACACTTTGTGATTATGATGTCTGAGAACATCATAGATGACACAGAAGCATGAGTATAACCACTGACATATAGGTGCATACTGAGTATTCTAAGTAGCAGATAGATATCAAGATACTGTATAATCCCAGGACTGCCTAGATAGCAGGTTTGCTAGTTCAGTGTTACACAGACCAGTAGGTAGCCTTTGCTTGTGTTTCCTGTCACATCATCCTATCTCCAGAAGGGCACTGGCTGGCACATGGAGTTGGTCACCCTCTGCAGATCATCATTTCTACTTTCTCTTTCTTCACCATCTTCCAGGATGCTGCGGGCTGTATCGGTCACAGATGTCTTGCTACACTGGAATAGATCTGTGTATTTTTGAAGAGGCTTGGAGCACTTCCTTTTTTTTCCCCTCAGCCCTAGGAAGGGTCAAATATGAGGAAAATCCTGCCGAGCTGTTTGCTTTTACAACATTAAAATACAATAAAAATGCCTTGGTGCTAAAAGTATCTGAGATGCATGCTCTTCCACTGAAAAGCATCACCAAACTCACAGTATTTCATTGATAAGGGACTGCATGTGCTTTGCTTTTGGAAAACTTGGAGATTTTCCCAGAAAATGAGCACTCATTTCTCTCATTATGACTGTTAATCCATGGACGCTTAGCTGCAAAAATGAAGAGTACAAGGGGAGATACTTTTCTATGAAACCTTACACTTTTGATATTTATTTTAGCAAGACTAATCAGTTGTTAGGAGCTCTGGTAGCGTAGTGCCTAAGGTACTTGACTGCTAACCAGAAGGCTGGTGGTTCAAACCCACCACCCACTCCTTGGAAGGAAGGTTGGGCAATCTACTTCCGTAGTGATACCGCCTCAGAAACCCAAGGAGGGGTCGCTGAGTCAGGTCCGACTTGATGGCACATAACAACAACAACAATAATCAAATGCTGAAAATAATTTCATCAAGCAGTACACAAAATATTTCAGATAATCTTTTCTTATTTCTTCTCCAAAAAGTTTATACCCATGTGAGATGTTTTTAACATTGGGGTTTTGAAGGTGGTGCCTTTTTCTAGTATTTTACTGTTACCTGTTAAAATTGAAAAGGAAAATATTATTAAAAGCTAAAGCAGGGACATATTAAACAAACAAAAAAAGTGAACACAAAAAAGTTCAAGATTGTATCTAAAATGAAAAATAAAAGTAATTAGTGAGATTTTATAGTGGGCATTTTTCTTCAAACACATACCTCTATCCAAAACCCCAAATGTTAACTTAGAAGCATGAAACAGACAGTTCAGCCTCTAACTCTTTAGTTTAAGGAAATGTAATACTGTGTCATATAAATTGGCATTAGGATCCTAGTGGAGTGTGTGTGTATACAGCGTGTATGTGTGTTTGTGTGTAGACGTGTGCTTGTGATGGAAGACCTACGAGTTGTTGCATAAAGGAGTTTGATTTTGTGATTTTTCAAATGAATATTTGGAAATCTCTTAGAGTAATTTAAAAGATGTATAATTTCTTTGTGTTTAATGAAATTTATTGTCAATGTACTAGTAAGCCCTAGTTTACAACATCTTGAATACTTGATCATTGAAAATTTTGAAAAAGAAAAAGCTTAAGAAAACTGAATAAAGTATGGTGGATTTGAAATTACTTTGTCTAATTTTTGTTCTTTGAAGAGATGAAGTAATGACACTATTGTAATCTCCCTACACAATGAAGACGCAAAGGTAAAATGATCCACCACTTGCTCTGAGAAAATGGCATTAACTCCTTACCTGACACCACCACCTTGAAGCAGAACTAGGCACAAACTACTAGGACTATGTCGTGGTGTTGTGGTGGTGTCGTTATGTGCCGTGGAGTTGGACCCGACTCATAGTGACCCCTCCTTGGGTTTCTGAGGCAGTATCACTATGGAAGTAGATTGTCCAAGCTTCCTTCTGAGGAGTGGCTGGTGCGTTTGAACGACCAGCCTTCTGGTTAGCAGTCAAGTGCCTTAGGCACTATTCTACCAGAGCTCCCACTAGGACTATAGTTTTAAGAATCTCATGAAGTAACACTTTTTATTCTCACCAAAGAGAATGCTTTTAAGTTATGAGCTTTGACTATGTCTTGTATTAGTCAGTATAGGCTAAGGCATGCTTCAGTAACAACCCCACCCCCCAAACACACACAAGCCAAATCTCAGTGGCAAATAGCACATAGGTTTGTTTTTCATTTACATTGCATGTCTGTAATGGATATGTTCTACATCCTCAGAGATCCAGGCTGACAGATGCTTCACTGCCTTGAAACGGTACCATCTGGAACTTTCAGGGTTGGTCTTGATTGTTGAGGCAGAGAAAAAAGAGCCTAGAGAATGGCAAAAGGGCTTCTCTGTGCTTTCGTTTAGAAATAACACATGTCACTTCTGTTCACATCATTGGCCTGAATTAGTCACAAGGCCCTTCCTAACTGCCTGTGGTCCTGGAAATACAGGGGAGCACATTTGCTGGGTATTATAGTCTTTGCCCTGAAGAACCTGGGTAGTACAAATGGTTAGTATGTGCTTGGCTGCTAAACTAAAGACTGGAGGTTCGAGGTCATCCAGATGTGCCTTGGATGAAAGGCCTGGTGAAAAATCAGTCATTGGGGATCCTGTGCAGTGCAGTTGTACTGACACCCATGGGGTCAGACACATGAGATTGCCTCAACAGCAACTGGGACTGGGCACTTTCTGTCACACAGTTGATTTTGATAGGTTAAGCATGCTTTCCAAAGGAGTCCAGCTTGTTATTCTAAAAATTGACAAAGAAAGAGAAAGGCTCAAAACAATTTCCAAAGAAGTAAGTGTCTAAACGTGATAACAAAGCAGTTAAAACTCCCTTCCTCCAATCTTCACTGAATAGCCAACTAATTGTTGCTGGATGGGCCAAGAAGCCCTCCTGTGACCAGGAGGTATTTGTGGTCAGACTCCACCCAAGTAACAAAGTAATAAGCAGCAGAGTTTTCTAAACACACTGAGATCTAAAACTTGCTTGAGGGGAGGCAGGAAGTAAAGGAGTCCTGGAGCTAACAGCATGACTCATGGTCTGAAGGAGAGTGGTTATATTTAGTGCTCTCCCTTGAGCACCATGTAGGTGAAAGCAGCGCAATTGATTTCCATTTCTCATTCCCTCACCTGACTGCATATCTATACTAGGGTCAGAGGGCCCCAAGGTAAAGAGGGAGGTAGAGGTGCTAGAGGTATGTGGGAGAAAAGGGCAGGAGATGTTACTTCAGGTAAATGCTTCATCCCCTCCTATGACTGTTCATTAATCAAGTTAAGGGAGCCATTAATGCAAAAGGCAGAGTAGCCGCTGCTTAAATGGACCATCTCCTTCTTTAATCACATGTGCACTTTAGGCAGACGGATTTTTCTTGAATTTTTTCAACTGTCCAAACTTTCAGGTGAGAAGATGAACCATTTTAGCCATTATGCTTTCAACATAAGCACATTAGAAAAAAAGTTTCTCTTTAAGAAATGTGACCAGTGGAAAGGTTATGAATGTGGCCACTTATCTTCCTTGTTTTAACCCAAGACTCGGTACAACCTCAGTATTTTAAGAACTGTTAAAAAGCATCCAGTTCCTTTCTTCTTGTTAAAATTGCCAGCAGGGCAGAGATGGCCTCTGCCCTCTCCAGTTACACTAAAGCCAAAAAGCACTTTTAATTGCCCAAAGTCATTGGAAAACAAGGTGAACAATAGTCGGTGTGCAATTTTAAATTTAAACTTCAAAAGTCTGATGCAGTTCCAACTCATAATACCAACATCAAACAGCAGAAAACTAAAAACCGTTCTCTGTGCTGCCGGAATGGCCAAGATCCTAGGTACTGAAGACAGAGCAAGTCTCCCATGGATTTGTTCTTAATGTGTTGCCCTCATAATTGCAGCACCAAGAAGAGAGCAACTACTTTAGAAATCGATTTAAGTGGCAACTGGGCTAGGGGCCGGGTCAGGACGCGCCGTTGAAGAGGTCTTTAGTTGCATTACAGCGACACCTACTGGTTGTAGGAGGTAACACATGTTCTACAAATCTCGGATTCCCTGGGTGGTGCAAACTTTTAATACACTTGGCTATTAACCAAAAGGTTGGAGCTTTGAGTCCGCCCAGAGGTGCCTCGGAAGAAAGGTCTGGCGTTTTATTTCTGAAAAAGCAGCCACTGAAAACCCTATGGAACACAGTTCTACTTTGACACAGACAGCGTCGTCATGAATTGGTGTCCACTCCACAGCACTGAGGAGCTCTGGTAGCGTAGTGCCTAAAGCGTTTGACTGCTAACCAGAAGCCTGGTTGTTCAAACCCACCAGCCACTCCTTGGAATGAAGATTGGGCAATCTACTTCCGTAGAGATACCGCCTTGGAAATCCAAAGAGGGGTCTCTATGAGTCGAATGGACTCCACGGCGGTGAGATTCATAGATTCATTCTATGGCACTGGGTGGTGGTGGACTAATATCACAGAATTTTCGGTTCTTGAGCTTAAAGGTTTAGTGACTGGTTACAAATTAGAATTTGGCAAGGTTGATGACTTCCCTTCTGTTGAAACCTACTAGAGGTTGGATTGCATCCACTCTATCTTGGGGTCATCTACCGTTTTGTGGCTGGGAGGCTTAGCAGTGTGATGGAGTCAAAGGTGGGAGAGGGGAATGCAGGTTCTGGACCCCTGAGTCCTGAAGTTTCACTGTGTGAGGCTTAGAAAATTCACAACCGAGGGGAAATGCCTTTGCTCATGACTTTTGTTTATCAGAGGAAAAGTGAGATGACAATCAGTACAAAACCCCACAAAATTTTAGCTCCTCTGGTGGCGTAGTGCCTAAGGCACTTGACTGCTAACCAGAAGGCTGGAGGTTCAAACCCACCAGCCACTCCTCGGAAGGAAGATTGGGCAATCTACTTCCGTAGCGATACTGCCTCGGAAACCCAAGGAGGGGTCGCTATGAATCAACAACAACATCCCTCTACAGTGCTTTCCCTGACGTCAGGGGTCAGGACTCCCTAGTGCCAATAGGAAAAACGTGTTATTTGAAATCTCTGAGCTCTGGTAGCATAGTGGCTAAGGCACTTGACTGCTAACCAGAAGGCTGGCGGTTCAAACCCACCAGCCACTCCTCGGAAGGAAGGTTGGGCAATCCTACTTCCGTAGTGATACTGCCTCGGAAACCCAAGGAGGGGTCGCTATGAGTCTGGGCCGACTCGACGGCAAATAACAACTTACTTCATATAGTACTGGGCTCGCTGCAGAGCTCAGGGTGCGAGAGAAGTCCTCAACGTTAGCAACACACTTAAAGAGGAGTGAGTTAACCAGACGAAAAGGAACAGAAGTCACCTTAGGGATAAGTTTCTCCATCAGAAATGGCAGAAGGAGCAAGATTCTGAATGTGGCCAGTGATTCTCACTGCTTTTGCCCAAGCCTTGCTGCAACATCAATGTTTTCTTGCTTGGAGGAGGGTTTAAAATGTTGGCGCTGTCGTTCAGGAAAGTTTCACATTTGAAAAGGTTACATTCGAAATTATGAGGGAAGTGAAGGATGGAGGAGATTTCTATAGGCTGGGATGGGGCAGGCATAAATCATTTGCCAGCGGGTCTCCCTGAGTTCTGGAGTAATTACTGTGTTCCACAGGATTTTCCAGGCTGTTAGCTTCTGGAAGCAGATTCCCAGGCCTTTCTCTGAAGTACCTCTGGGTGAGTTCAAACCACCAACTTTTTTTTTGTTTTTCTTGTGAGTGTTAAGGAGCTCTGGTGGTGTAGTGGGTAAGGCATTTGGCTGCTAATCAGAAAGCTGGCAGTTCAAACCCACCAGTGGTTCTCTGGGAAGACGATAAGGCAATCTACTTCTGTAAAGATTTATAGCCTTGGAAACCCAACAGAGGTCACTATGAGTTGAAATTGATTTGATAGCAGGGGGTTTATTTTATTTTATTTTTGTTTAGTCGAGTGCTTAAACTTTTGTGCCACCCAGGGACTCTGAGGGGGTATGGGGGTATTTATTATGGGAGCTCTGGTAGCATAGTGGCTAAAGCACTTGACTGCTCACCAGAAGGCTGGCGGTTCAAACCCACCAGCCACTCCTCGGAAGGAAGGTTGGGCAATCCTACTTCCGTAGTGATACTGCCTCGGAAACCCAAGGAGGGGTCGCTATGAGTTGGGGCCGACTCGACGGCACATAGCAACAACAACAACATTATAGACAACAGGAAATATAGAAACTTAGGGAAAGTTCAGGCCTGAGAATGAGGAGCTAAACCAGGGGAAGCTAGTAGTGATAGGTAGAAACGAAGGCAGGCGCAGGTAGGTAGATGGGAGGGCAGCTTCTTGTGGCTAGAGTGAACACAACTTCCTTAGAATGGATGTTCAAAGAGGGGAGGAGAGGGGATGCTGAGGGGGAGGAGGGCCATGGCAATGATGTATTGGAGGTGGGAGAAAACTTGCTGCCATAGAGTTGATTACCACCCCCATTGGGTTTCAAGGCTGTAAATCTTTATGGAAGTAGAGTGCCCTGTCTTCCTTCTGCAGAGTGGCTGGTGGGTTTGAACTGCCAACTTTCTGGTTAGCAGTTAAATGCCTTAAGCACTATACCACCAGAGCTCCTGGAGCTGGCAGAGGCAGGAGGGAAAAAGGATCAGGAGGCTATTACAATAGCTCTGTTAGGGAGTCAGAAGACCTATATAAATGAACCAGGGAGGTGGAATATATTGAGGGATTAATTGAGTTGGGTATTTTAATTATCAACTGCAAATCTTAATTTTCTATTTTATTTTAAAACTTATTTATTTCCATACATATTTGATTTGGTAACATCGAGCAGAATTGGACTAATTTGAGGAATTAGAGGACCTTCTTATATCTGAGATCATGTCAACCCTAAAGCAAGTCTTGAAATCTTTCTAGAAGTCCAATATGTTTAGGTAGATTTGGCATGGGATGAGGGTCTTAAAGTATTCATTCCTTCTCTTTTAGCCCAAAACAAAACAAAAAAACCCTGCAGATACTAGTCATCACTGGATGTTTTTTCCTGTCTCTCTTTTTTTTTTTTTTTCAATGGTGATTTGGGTGAAAGTTTACAGAGCAAATTCACAGCAGTTCACATACACTTTGTCTCATGACATTGATTACAATTTACCACAATGCAACAGCTCCCCTCCCACTTCCTCCCGATAGTTACCTCTTCCCTGTGTCCATCCCTCCATGTACTCGAGCCCCCTGAGCTGTCTCCCTGTGCATACACATCCCTTCTATTCTCCTATGATTGTTCTCTCCAAGGAGTGTATCTACCTAGTGTAAATGTTCACCTCATATGCTTGTGTTTTGTTTGGCTGGAAGCCACAGGTGTGGGTTCAATTGCAGACCTGAAGGGTAGCTAGGGGCCGTAGTCTGAGTGGTTCCATCGGGCTCTATCAGAGCAAACCTGGTCCCTTTTTTTTTTTTTAAAAACGATTTTGAGTTTTGTTCCACATGTTCTCCCTCTCTATCTAGGATCTCCTACATAGATCCCTCTCCATGTGGTTGACAGTGGTACTCAGGCACCATCTAGTTTTTCTGGTCTCATAGTCATGCAGACTGAGGATCGCATGGTGTACCAGTTGCCTGGATGAATTGTTTCCATTAGTCCTTGTTTTTCTTCATTCTTCTTTGCTCTGGATGAGGAGAGACCCATTGTTGCATCTGGATGGCTGCTTACAAGCTTTTCAGATCCCAGGTTCTACTCACCAAAGTAGGAGGTGGAACAATGTTTTGTGTAGTGTGTTATGCCAATTGAGCTTGATGTCCCCTGTGACTATGGTCCTGAGCCCAGAGGTTGAACTATTGCTCCCTCTGGGTAGCTGGGTATGCCCAAGAAGTGACTACAACCTTTTTTTTTTTTTTTTTAAAGAGAGCCAGAAGGGGTCTCAGACATAATCTAGTATGGGTATAGCAATTAGGTTTTTATCTCACATACTAAGACATTTAACAGTGTTGGTAATAGTGGACTGGAGTGCTGTGTTGAGGATTCTAAGGCCATACATGCTCTGGCTGCATAGAAAGTGTCCTGATGGGTTAGCAATGTCTGCCCAGGCACATTTTGGGAAAAGAAAGCACATATGCAAAGTATTTTCCATCTTTGATTCAATTTTACAGTTGAGGAAGCTGTTTTAGAGAGGTTATGTGACACTTCCAAGATTACATACACAATAAACATTGGAGTAGAAATTAACTTAGGTCTTCTATAACTTCCTGTTCATTGTTCTTTCTGTTACTCCTCACTAGATGGGTTCACTCTGTGGCCTGTCTCTTCCCCTTGTACGTGCACATGTGTGTGTTTAAATGGAGAAAGTACATAGGAGGTGGTCCTTGCCTCTGCTCAATCTCTTCCTTTCCTAAGTCTGTGGTGAATGAGATGTTAGGAAACCAGCTCAGCCTTTCTGGGCATCAGCTTCCTCACAGATAAAACTAGGCCACTGGACCAGCCAATGTCTAAGGGTCCTTCAGGATCTGAAATGTCTCCCTCATGCCCCTTTCCCATGGTAAGTACTTTACTCAATTCAATAAATATTGAATTAAAATAGAATTTCCTCCAGGAGAGTAACATTTGGCCTATTGCCATTTACAAGAAAGGAGCAGGAACAAGGCACAAAGATGCATCTTTGGGCAGCACTGTTATGTTAGATTCTGCTCTCTTACTGCCATAATCTCCTTAATAATCAATCCATGGACTAAATTCTTCTGATATCTGGACATTTCTCAGATTGTCCCTGTCACTGAAGAGAAGAAAGTTTTGTTAGTACCTCAAGAGAGGTGGAATTCGTAAGTTAGAAAACGTGAGGTCTTTGGGAGCTGTTAGTTCTCTACCAGTTTTGATTCTCAAAGAACCAAACTGCCTTCTTAGGTCTGGCTCTTACTTTTTTGTGTGTGCAATCATCACTATTTTTCCCCAGAACTTTTCATCACCTCAAACAAAAACTCTGTACCCCTTCAGCAGTACATTTTCCATTCCATTGTCTTTCCCACCCCTGTTGTTGTTGTTATTTGCTGTAGAGTAGGCCCTGACCCATAGCGACCCCTCCTTGGGTTGCTGAGGCAGTATCACTATGGAAGCAGGACTGCCCAACCTTCCTTCTGAAGAGTGGCTGGTGGGTTTGAACCGCCAGTCTTCTGGTTAGCACTCAAGTGCCTTAGGCACTATGCTAATTAAACTTTGGCCTCTATGCATTTGCCTGTCCTAGATATCTCATGCAATTTGCATCATACAATATTTGTTTTTATATCTGGCTCATTTCACTTTGCATTTTTTTTTTTTTTTTTTTTAGCATAAAGTTTCATCCATGTTGTGGCTTGTATCAGAACTTCATTTCTCTTCCTGTTGTTGTTATGTGCCCTCGAGTAGGACCCGACTCATAGCAACCCCTCCTTGGGTTTCCAAGGCGGTATCACTACAGAAGTAGATTGAACCATCTTCCTTCTGAGGAGTGGCTGGTGGGTTTGAACCGCCCAGCCTTCTGGTTAGCAGTCAAGTGCCTTAGGCACTATTCTACCAGAGCTCCTATTTCTCTTCCTAGCAGTGTTATTCCATTGTATACATGCATACTATTTCTTCATTCATCTATTGATGGACCCTTGGGTTGTTTTCACATTTCTAGCTATATGCTACAATGAACACGGGTGTATAACCAACTACCTGTTTTTAGTTTTTTGGGTATTACCTATGAGTGGAATTGCTGGCTCTTATGGTTATTCTGTTTAACTTTTTGAGGACTCGCCTATTTTCCTCAATGGTTGCGCCATTTTGCATTTCCACCAGCAATGGCCAAGGGTCCCAGTTTTTTCTGCTTTACTGGTTATAGCCATCCTTATGGATGTAAGGTGTTATTTCACCATGATTTTGAGTTGCACTTCCCTAATGACTAAGGGCACCACCTGTCTGTCAGTCTGTCATATTGTGGTGGCTTGCATGTTGCTATAATGCTGGAAGCTATGCCATTAGTATTCAAATACCAGCAGGGCCACCCACGGTAGGCAAGTACCATTGAGACTTCTAGACTAAGACAGACTAAGGAGAAAGGCCTAGCAATTTACTTCGGAAAATTAGCCAATGAAAACCTTATGGATCATAACAGCATACTATCCAAAAATGTGCTGAAAGACGAGTCCACTAAGGTGGAAGGCATTGTACAATGGCTGCAACCACGGACTCACACATCCCACGATCATGAGGAAGGTTGCTAAGAGTTAGAGCCAACTCATTGACAAAATGATGACGAATGACCTTTATAGTGTCTTTTCATGTGCTTGTTTGACTCTTTGTTTTGGGAAAATTCCATCTGTGCTGCCCAGGACCAGCTTCGTAATTTGTGGAGCCCAGTGCAAAATGGAAGAACTTCAGTGGCATAGTGCCTACGGCATTTGACTGCTAATCAGAAGCAGTTCAAACCCACCAGTCACTCTTCAGAAGGAGGACTGGGGAATCCATTTCTGTAGAGATCCCACCTTGGAAACCGAGGCAGGGGTCACTATGAGTCATCATCAACTTGATGGCAGTGAGTTTGGTTTTTTTTTTTAGTGCAAAATGGAACTGTGAGGTCCCTTGTTCAAAAGTTATTAGGAATCTCGATATGGAGACAGCACAACACTCAACCAAGCTGCAGGCTGCATGACCTCGTGAGGTCAGCCCTGCTGTGGCCTCTCCCAGGTTCCCATTGACAGCAACGAGGCAAATCCATGTTGAAATCACTAATCTGATAATGTTCAGTAACACACTGACTGCCTGTCAATTTTATAATCGTGGCTAAGTATTCAGTCATGTAAACTGAGATCAGAACTCAATTTCCCTGCAAGAAGGGCATGCCACAGGAACTTGTTTAAGGTCACTTCTCTGCAACGGGTCAAGTTTAAACACCTTTTATTTCAAGAAATATTGCTTCTAGACTTGCCTGAAGTCAGAATTGTTCTATAAAAGTATCAGAGAATATTATACAAGATTAAAGAAACACAGTATGCTTCCTAACAACTTGAAGCCTTTTTATAAAGAACATCATTCATGACCATAAATATGTTTATTCTGTCATTCAGCCGATGACACACACATCTGATAAACAGGTAGTTAATTTCAACATATGTACAGTCCATGATAAAGACTTTCTTAAAGTAATGGAAGATTCAACTATAACAAATTTTCTCAAAAAAAGTTTACCATAAACACTTAAAGAAAACATAATTTACCTACGCATTTGAATTAAAAGGAAATCACTGTTAAGCTAAAAAGAACAATGACAAAAAGACAAGAAAAACAAGTATGAATTTTTTTTTTGAAAATTGAATAGGGAACCGATAACTCTGTCAACAAGGTAATTTTTTGCTGGTATTTAAAAATCTAATACAAAATAAGAATGTTCTTAAGAAAACAGATTTTCAGAAACTATTCTGAAGTGTGCCTTAAAAAAGCATCAGAACTTGGTAAAGGTCTTAAAACAATGATACAACACCATGTTATGAAATTAGCCTCATAATATGCTGTGTTTAAATTATGAAACACTCATGAGTTTATTTTACTGAAAAACAGTTCTCTTGTATAAATTCACAAGTAAGCATACTTTCTCAACACTTATGCTTAATACCCAGGTCACAAAAACAAAACAGAGATGAAAAGGGAGAAACAAAAAGGTCTTCAGTCCTTTTATCCTGTCAATAAAGTAAACAGAAATTAGCAATCTTAAAGATAGTAAGAATACCTGGAAGTTAGACATAGGGAAATCAGGCAATCTCAGTTTTGTTTATTCATTTATTTATTTTTACTGCCAATATCATTAGCCATGCCTTTCTGCTAATCAGTTTTAGCAAGTCGAGGTAAAACACATGCAATATTTTCTGGCAAAAGAGTATGTTAAACAATGAGATCAATACGGTGTGCCATCCTTGGGGGTCTATTTTACTGTGTCACACTAAGAGCAGACAGTGAGACTATGACAAGCCTGGAAAGAAAGAATAAGACTAACCAAACAGACATGGCATTCAGATCTCAAAGTGCAAAATCATTGAACCAAAAATGATGGCACTGAAAAATTCCAGTGGTTAAAAATGAGTCAAAACTGCATCATACAGGCAGTGGAAGTGTGTGTGTTGGAAGATTTGTTGATGGTGTCAAGTTTTAGAAATATGGAAAGTCACAATTTTAGCCTTCTTGATTGGGTAACATTTATATATGCATGCCCCCAAAACTTTCAATAGATAATACTGTTTTAGTACCAAATAAAACAAAACGAAACTGAACAAAACCCCTCTTCCTTTCTACTCTTGAAAGTGAATTAAAACAATGAGTCCCTCTGTGCACACTGCTCACACATACACTAATTTCTACTGCACAAACGTGTCTAGGATAGCTTGGAATGTTGGTAGCTATGACTGCCTTTATTAGTTTACTAATAAAAAGTTAAAAAAATACTGTGTATAGGTAACTATTCCATCTAATCAGAGGAGAATAGTGAGGAGGTGCTGCCTTCTAGACTCTGTCAGTTCTCCCTTTTGTGATTCTCCTCCACTTTGTTCGACATCCTTTCTACTGTGCTGGAGTTCACAGCCAGCTGCACAGGAAGCTGATCTTCAAACACCTCTCCTCCTGGAGCACCATCCTGGTGAAGAACTTGCTGATGCCTGCTCATGGGCTGCAGAACAGGGCTGTGCTTGAGCACCAGCTCCGTCATGCTGTTGCCACTGGAATCGCTGTCAAAATTATTGAGCACTTCATGCCCCATCCATTTTTCAGTTTTATGATTTCTCCAGTGTTCAGAATTCAAACGACTAACTTCTGGAATGTCGTTATTCCATTCAAGTCTCCTCTCTGGACTGAATGTTGGTTGGTTCAAATGCTGGGTTCTAAAGTTGGCTTGCAAGGTCAAACGAGGCTCTTCTCCAACCACATAATTTGGGTCTTCATCTAACTCAGCAGAGGCCATCTCCACTGGCACAGGGGGTGCAGGAGTTATGACCAGGAACCCATCAGTCTGAGCAGTGGTGGTCTCATTTGCTTTATTTTGCTCATGGTGACTGTTCAGCAGTGCAAATACTCTATCTACATCCTTCAAGTAATTAGTCCAGTCTGCCAGACTAAGTCTATAGTTTTGTCTGTACTCATAGATGCTTTCATTCACACTGTATAAATCCTGCAGGCCTTGCCAGTTGATGTCTGCTGTGAGAGTGGACGGATTATCCTTCCCATCCATCCCATAACTGTCCTCTGTGAAAAGACAGATGAAAGTGGATGGTTAGTGGAGAAAATATTTCCCACTTATCTGCAAAAGCAATTTACATTGTTTTTACAGGTCAAATCTATTCAAACTATAACATTGAAAAGTAGTGTCCTCCACTCCCCCCAAATAATTTGTTATCAATAAGTGGCCTTAGGTTACAAAAGTGTTTCAACAGCATAAAATTGAAAAAGGCATCAAATGAGTAAAAACTTCATGACTAAGCATATTTGATGCTGGAAATGGTGTTGGATGATCAATCGGAAGACTCATGTTTCACTTCTAGCTGTACTTAGGCCAACTCTGTAATCAGGAAGAGATCCTGTGAGAATCTCTCAGAGTCTAGTCCCTCATCTGTCAAATGTGGGATTTGTTATGGGATAAAATCTTTATGACCCACAGGGTTGCTGGGTGAATGATGGAGTTTCTGAGTGGCACAAACAGGATGCTCAATATGCAACCAGAAGATTGGTGGTTCACACCCACCTAGAGGCACATAGGAAGTAAGGCCTGGCAATCTGTTTCTGAAAGGCCACAGCCTTAAAAACCAATGGAGTGCACTACCACCGGGATTTGAAAGTATTTTACTGTTATATGCTTAGTAGGATATTGTTATTCTACATTCGTTGGACCTCTTAAGAATAAAAACAAATATGAACACAATTAAATTCTTCAAGTCAAATGCTTGGATCTGTTTCTTTGGTTGTTTTTTGTTCTGGAAGTTCCATACCCTAGAAAAATCAATCCTTGAGTGTTTTCCACAATATGCAAATCACCATCACCATTGACATTACCATGATTACCACAGTCTTGCAGAAAGCAACAGTTTTTCTCTAGTTGGGCTCAAGTAACATTTAGAAAGATGTGGCCTACATTAGTGCAGCAAATTACTCACAAAATTACAGAGAAGAAGAATAAGTCAAACTACATAAAACCCACACCCTGGTATAGCTAGAAGACAGAGAAGGCTAGCTACAATGTTCAAAGCACCTGTAAGTAAAAAAGTTAATACCAAATCCCGGAAGAGCTAGGTCTCACACTTTAGCCACAGCTCTAGGAAAACTGCATGGAAGAGAGAAGAGGGAAGTGAGGACGGAGCAGAAGACTGATTTAAAATCACCTCTGGAAAGAATGTCAACCTGGAGTATAAAGTATGGGAGAGGGTCTGGTAAATCACAATGAGGAAAGGGTTTACAATACAACACTCTTAACGAAATTAAATATTAAATGAAATATCCTTAGTCAAGCATCTGAGGATGTGAAAACTATCTTAAAGTATGAACCAAGCTCTCTTTCAACTATCAGTAAGCTCACCGCTATCGAGTCGGATCCGACTCATAGCGACCCCTCCTTGGGTTTCCGAGGCAGTATCACTACAGAAGTAGATTGCCCAATCTTCCACTCCTTGGAAGGAAGATTGGGCACGAGGCAATAGAAACAGTTTTAGACATGTAAGAATGCAGGGAACACAACATCAGCCCTTCAGAAGTCTCATAGAAGATGGACTTCATTCATTAAGAAATGACTAGGGAAGGCAACTCCAGCAAAAGAACTGATGGTAAGTGTTTCACATATTTATTAGACATAACAGTAAAACAAAGGTAGGGATAAAGGTAGAACAATAAGACACACATGTTCCATGAAAAAGTAGAAATAAGGTAACTAAAAAGTGAGGAGTCGAAGAATAGCATCAAAAACTGGCCAGCCAGACAATGAAAAGAAGAAAGCAGGATTAAGGGCATTAAAAAGGTGTAAGTACAAAGGCAACCAATAGAAGAAAAATCTTCCTAAATTCCAAAAACCAAACCAAAAACCAAAAGCACTGTTGTTGAGTGGGATCTGACTCATAGCAACCCCTCCTTGGGTTTCTGAGGTGGTATAACTATGGAAATAGATTGCCCAACTTTCCTTCCAAGGAGTGGCTGGTGGGTTTGAACTGCCATGCCAGCCTTCTGGTTATCAGTCAAATGCCTTAGGCACTACACTACCAGAGCTCCCTAAATTCCAAAGGACATTAAAAGCAAATAAATAAATAAATAAAAAGAAGCAATCTTTATAAAGTAGAAATTATAGAAGATACTACTAGAAATATATGTTGTTGTTGTTGTTGTTAAGTGCCGTCGAGTCATTTCCGACTCATAGCGACCCCATGCACAGCAGAACGAAACACTGCCCGATCCCGCGCCAGCCCCACAGTCCCTGCTATACTTGATCCCATCA
>NW_006921768.1:4664507-4667807 GCF_000298275.1 Orycteropus afer afer
CCATTCCTTTTCAAACTGTCATTCCCAGCATAGTAGATCATATGGTTGTCTGATTCAAAATGGCCAAAACCAGTCCACTTCAGCTCACTAATGCCGAGGATATCAATCTTTATGCGTTCCATTTCCTTAGAAATATATAGACACATAATAATAGAAGATAATATAAAGCAAATCAAATGGACTAAAACTAAGTAAGGTTATAGAAGACCTAAATACCATAGTAAATAAGGAACATATGGATACATACTGAACATTAAACCCTGAAAGTAGAGAATACACCTTCTTAAGCACATATGGAACATTTACATAATCTTTATATATACTCAGTAACAGAGAAAACATCAGTAGGCTGTATAAAGTGGAAATACTACAAACACACTCCAATAAAAATAATGAAATCTGAAATTAGTAAAAGGATAAATTTTTCTTTTTAAAATAAAGCCCTTTCACCTGGAAATTAACAAACTTTCTATTAAACATTCCCTGGGCAAAAAGGATGAGCTCTGGTTGCACAGTGGTTAAAGCATCATCTTCTAACCAAAAGGTCACTATGAGTCAAAATCGACTCAATGGCAATGGGTGGGCAAAAAAGGAAATATGAACCGAAAATCACGTAATTTTCCAAAATAATGATAAAGAAAACAGTACACATCAGGACTTACGTGACACATGTAAAACAGCAATCAAGAAAACTCAGCCTTAAACACTTCCATCACTAAAAAATTAACTGAATCTCAAACTAAAAAAAACAAAACAAAAGCTAGAAGATGAATATAAAGCCAAAGAAAGCACAAGAAAATAAATAATGAAAGAAAAAGCATGAATTAATGAGGTAGAGAATAGAAAAATAGTATATCTAATTAATAAAAATCCTGGTACTTTGCAAATAATAGTAACACAATAGACAAATCACCAGCTAAGCTAATCAAGAAAAAAGAGAGAAAGCTTAACTATATTATAAAAAGTGACAAAGGAGAAAGAATCATTGAAACACACAAAACTAAAAAAGAAAAAAAAAATCACAAGAGACTACTTGGCAAACTTCAGTGCAAATAAATTTGAAAACCTAAATGAAATGGATAATTTCTGAAGAAAATTCAGTTTACCAAAATTGATCCCAATAGAGACACAAAGTTTAAAGAGAGCAATCTGTAAAAGAAATGGAAAAGATTATCAAAAACTATAAAGAAGTACCAGATCCATACCATCTTTCACTTGAGAATTAAACCAACTCATCAGTGGAATGGGAATCCCAATGCCATGTAAATTTTTTCAGAGTACAGAAAGTGAAAAAAAAACCAACTTCTGAATTCTTTTTATTAAGCAAGTACAACAAGTATAACATTGGTATTTGTGGGCAGCGGAATAATGGTGTCTCAAAGATGCCCACATCCTAACACCCCAATAAAGCAGGGGCACACACAAGTGCAATATAGAATGTATACCACACTAATTTCCCTGGAAAAAAGAAAGAGAATAAACACATACCACCTGCTTATTATTGCAATAACACAGACATGAAGGTAAAGCAGAAACTGATGAGATTACCTGCAAGGCAGAGGGTGGGGGAGGGGATAAGAGATTGTGGGAAGGAGTAACCTTCAAGTGTACTTTTTGTATAGGTTTGACTTTGGGAACCATGTTAATGCATAACATACTAAAAAACAAAAATCAAATCAATAAGGACAAGGAAAAAAAAACAGCCTAGAATGGAATACAAACAGAAAAATAAACTTTACTATATTTCAAACGAATAACAAAAATGCAATAAAGGGTGAGGTCTACTTCAAGAACTTTGAACACAGTGTTTTGACTACATCCTCTCATTCTAAAGGTTGACTGGAAAATGAATTGTACTATAGTTAGTAGGTTTGGTTTGCAGTAGTGTGAGTTAGTAATTCTGAAATTGCTTTCTATGTACCGTAGCATTTAACACATGAGTTCATGCATTGAGGATAATGCATTTCTTACTGTTGGAGAACGAAGCTGTAGTATAGAAAGAAAGAAAAGTAGAATGGACCTCATGGTATTGATTTAGCAAGGCATTTGACTGCTAACCAGAAGGCTGGAAGTTCAAACCCACTAGCTGCTCCTCGGAAGGAATGTTGGGCAATCTACTTCCAGAGTGATATTGCCTCAGAAACCCAAGGAGGGGTTGCTATGAGTTGGATCCGACTCGACAGCAGTGAGTTAGCATGAATGTGTGGTTTCTAAAAATATACAGATATCTACATCCACAAGGATCATGGAGCTGGCACAGGACCAGGTGGTGTTTCGTTCTGCTGTGCACAGGGTCACTATGAGTCGGAGATGACTTGACAGCACCTAACAATGACAATGACATATCCACATCTAAAGACCTCTGGTGTGATAGTGGTTAAAGCATTGGGCTGCTAACCAAAAGGCCAGTGGTTTGAATCCACCAGCTGTTCCACAGGAGAAAGATAAGGCAGTCTCCTTCTGTAAAGATTTATAGCCTTGGCAACCCTATGGGGCAGTTCCACTCCGTCCTAAAGGGTTGCTATGAGTGAGAATTGAAGTGATTATTATTACATATATTATTATTATTGTATCCATGTCTAGCTCTGTATATCTATAGATATAGGAATAGATGTATTAGATGTGTATGTGTGTATATTTATTTTTTATGCAAAAATCCCCTTTGTACACCTCAGGCCCAGATCATCATTTGCAAATGCCCTTCTCCACTAAAAGGTTTAAGGACTGTTTTCAGATCTGAGGTAGGGAAAGTACAAGATGAACCTGGAATATATCATTAGACCAGAAGGCACATGAAATGCTCAAAAAATGATAGGCACATGTCAAAAGGACAGAAGGTACCTGAAGGGGCCCACTGGCCAATTCTGGGACACTCTGAAAATCAAAATAAAAAATGATAGCATCAAATGTTTATTCATGGAATAAACAAGAACCAGTAAGTCCATAATGATATAAAAAAATATCTAGCAGATAGGAAAATCTCTTCTTCACAGTAGAATACCACTTAAGAAATGTCACAGGAATGACAGTTGGAAAATCATCACTTTGCAGCAATCATATTAATGATTCAAGTAAGAGCCACAAATGCCTAACACTAGTGGATGAAAGTTTTGTGAGGAACAGGGTATTTTTTATATATTCTGAAAACATTCCCCCATAAATTCCTTATTAATTAAAAAAAGGGAGCTCTGGTAGCATAGTGCCTAAGGCACCTGACTGCTAACCAGAAGGCTGGTGGTTCAAACCCACCAGCCACTCCTCAGAAGGAAGATGGGGCAATCTACTTCTGTAGTGATACTG
>NW_006921768.1:4667907-4731028 GCF_000298275.1 Orycteropus afer afer
CCTCGGAAACCCAAGGAGGGGTTGCTATGAGTCGGGTCCGACTCGACGGCACATAACAGCAACAACAACAATTAAAAAAAGAAAAATTATAATTTTATAGTGGATTAACCTAGTGGATTAAACACCACTTTATACAAGTAATCATAAGTTAATACCAAATGTCATGCACCTTCTGTTAAGATATTCCAAAGCCTCAACATAACCTTTTTTTTTTTCTTTTTTCAAATTGTGATCTGAGTGAAAAGTTTACAGAGCAAGTTCATTGTGCACACAACAGTCCATACACATTTTTTTTCATGACATTGATTCCAATCCCCATAATGTAACAGCTCTCTTCTTCTCTGTGGCTGGTTACCTCTTCCCTATGTCCTCCTTTCTTATGCCTTCCTGCCCTCTGCACTATCTCCTTATATAAATACTGCCTTTCTGATCTCTCATGGTTGATTGTCCTAAGGACTGAATCTGCCTGCTGTACAGTTATTCACCTTATTTGACTATTGTTTGGCTGGCAACCATGGGAGTGAGTTCAATTCCAGGCCTGAAGGGTGACTAGGGGACATAGTCTTGGGCGGTTTCACCAGTCACTATCAGACCAGGAAGCCTGATCTTTTTAAGATTTTGAGTTTAGTTCCACATTTTTCTCCCGCTCTATCTGAGATCTCCTAATTTAATCCAAGTGTTTGACAGTGGTAGCCAGGTAGCTCTTCTGGCCTCATGGTCATGTAGGCTGAGGTTTGCATGGTCTACTAGTCCCTTGGACTAATTGTTTCCATGCATCTTTGGTTTTCTTCATTCTTCTTTGCTCTGGACAAGGAGAGACCAATTGCTGCATCTTAGATGGCAGCTTGCAAGATTTTGAGACCCCCGTCACTATTCAGCAAAGTAGGATGAACAACAAAGATTTTTTTTTGTAGTATGTTATGCCAATTGAACTCGATGTCCCCCATGAGCATGATTCCAAGCCCACAGGCCCAACAACTCGCTCCCTTAGGGTGGCTGGCTACAGCTAAGAAGTTATCATAACTTTGCCCCTTGTTAGCTGTTATATATATGGACATTCTTATAGCACATACAAATACATACAAACACATACAGTTGTCTGCCAAACTTACATATGGTCATGGGTATATTCCCTTTTATGTAGGCATACCTGCTTCTTCGCCCTGTCTACCTATGTATCCATGCATACATAGATCAATGTTTGTTGTTACTGACAATAAGTACTGTGCATGTGAAAGTGTTTGTCTTTGTTGTCTGTGCCTCTTGGGCATCTCTCTGTATTGTCCTTTTCCTTAGTGTTATTGTGCTCTTCTTGCTTTTGGTATATTGCCTTTCCTTTCACCCAAATCAATACTTGTCTCATACCTATCTAGCAATTTTCCCTCCCTTCCCTTCCCATCTCTGGTAACCAATAAAGAATGTTTCCTTCCATATGTAAAACTTTCCTTGACTTTTTCTAATACTGGACTAATACAGTATTTGTTCTTCTGTGATTGATTTATTTCATAACATCCTCTAAGTTCATCCACATTATGAGGTATTTTGTGGATTGTACATTGTTCTTTAGTGTTACATAGTATTCCATTGTGTGTATGTACCATAGTTTGGTTATCCATTCCTCTTGTTCATGGGCACTTAGGTGGCATCCATCTCTTTGCTATTATGAATAGTGCTGAAATGAACATGGTGTACATGTATCTATTTGTGTCCTGGCTCTCACTGCTTTAGGATACATACCTAGTAATGGGACTGCTGGATCAAATGGTATTTCTATTTCCAACATTTCAAGGAATCACTATACCATTTTTCCACAGTGGTTGTATCATTTGACAGTCCCATCAACAATGTATAAGAGTCCCAATCTCTCCATGTCTTTGCCAGCATTTGTTATTTTCTGTCTGGTAGAACTTTGCTATTAGTGTTGGTATATCATGGTTGTTTTGATTTGCATCTCTCTAATGGCTAATGATTGTGAACATTTCATCATGTGTTTGTTGGCTGCCCATTTTTAAATTGGATTGTTTGTCTTTTTGATATTGAGGTATTTGTGTTTTCTATAAATTTTAGAGATAAGTACCTTGTCAGATATGTCATTGCTGATTTTTTTTTTTTTTTTTTTTACTAATCTGTAGGTTCTCTTTTTACTCTTTTGGAGAAGTTTTTTGATGCACATTTGAATTTAATTTTTAGAAGGTCCCAATCATCTAGTATATATTCTGCTGGTTACCTTTGGGGAATTCCCACTCAAAATGTACAGCTTCAGTCAGATCATAAGGAACTATCTATCCTGTTGTTGTTAGGTGCTGTCGAATCATCTCCTATTCACAGAGACCCTATGCACAGCAAAACGAAACACTGTCTGGTCCTGAGCCAGCTCCATGATCCTTGCTATACCTGAGCCCACTGCCATTGCCACTGTGTCAATCCATCTCATTGAGGGCATTCCCCTCTTTCATTGACCCTCCACCTTTCCAAGTATGACATCCTTCTCCAGTGAATGGTCCCTTCTCACAACATGACCAAAGTACGTGAGACAAAGTCTGGCTATTCTAACTTCCAAGGAGCATTCCAGCTGCACTTCTTCCAGGACTGATTTTTTAGTTCTTTATGCAGTTCATGGTACTTTCAGCATTCTTTGCCAACACCACAACTTGAAAATATTGACTCCTTATTCATTGTCTAGCTCTCACATGCATATGAGTTGATTGAAAATATGGTTTGTGTCAGGTACACCTTAGTCCTCAAAGAGACATCTTTGCTCTTCAGCACTTGAAAGAGGTCCTTTGCAGCCTGTTTGCCCAATGCTATATGTTATCTGATGTCCTGACTGCTGCTTCCATTGGTGTCAATTGTAGAACCAGGCAATGTGAAGTCTTTGACAACTGCAATCTTTCCTCCATTTATTGTGATGTTGTTTATTGGTCCAGTTGTGAAGATTTTTGTTTTCTTTATAATGAGATGTAATCCATACTGCAGACTGTAGTCTTCAATATTCATCAGTAAGTGTTTCAAGTCAAGTCATCCTCACTTTCAGCAAGCAAAGTTGTGTCGTTGGCATATCTCAGGTTGTTAATGAGCCTTCCTCCAATCCTGATGCCATGTTCTTCTTCATGTAGTCCAGCTTCTTGGATTATTTGCTCAGCATATAGATTGAATAAGCATGATGAAAGGATACTACCCTGACACACTCCCTTCTTGATTTTAAACCATGCAGTGTCCCCTTGTTCTGTTCGAATGGCAGCTTCCTGGTCTAGGAAGGTTCCTCATGAGTGCAATTAAGTGTTCTGGAATTCCCATTCTTCTCAATGTCATCCACAATTTTTTTGATCCACACAATCAAATGCTTTTGCATAGTCAATAAAACACAAGTAAACATCTTTCTGGTATTCTTTGCATTGAGCCAAGATCCATCTGCCATAAGCAATGCTACTCCTCATTCTATATCCTCTTCTGAATCCAGCTTGCATTTCTGGAAGTTCTCAGTCAATATACTGCTGCAACTGTTTTTGAATTATCTTCAGTAAGATTTTACTTACTGACATTTTACATGTGGCATTAACAATATTGTTCTATAATTTCCACATTCTGTGGGATCACCTTTCATTGGATGGGTACAATTATGGATCTCTTCCAGTCAGTTGGCCAGGTATCTGTCTTCCAAATCTCTTGGCATAATTGAGTGAGTGCCTCCAGTAGGGCATCCATTTGTTGAAACATCTCAGTGGGTATTCTGTCAATTCCTGGAGCCTTGTTCTTTGCCAATACCTTCAGTGCAGCTTCAACTTCTTCCTTCAATACCATTGGTTCTTGAACATATGCCACCTCCTGAAATGGACAAAGATCAACCAGTTCTTTTTGGTACGGTGACTCTGTGTATTCCTTCCATCTTCTTTTGATGCTTCCTGCATCATTCAATGTTTTGCCCACAGAATCTTTCAGTATTGCAACTCGAGGCTTAAATTTTGTTCCCAGTTCTTTCAGCTTAAGAAATGCCAAACATGTTCTTCCCTTTTGGTTTTCTAACTCCAGGTCTTTGCACATTTCATTATAGTAATTGGCTATGTCTGCTCAAGCTGAAAATCTTGAAATCTTCTATTCAGGTCTTTTATCTTGTCATTTCTTCCATTTGCTTTAGCTACTCTTCATTCAAGGGAAAGTTTTAGAGTCTCTTCTGACATCCATTTTGGTCTTTTCTTTCTTTCTTGTATTTTCTTCATGGGTAATATTCCTGATATCATGCCATAAATCTTCTGGTTTTCAGTCATTGGTGTTCAGTGCATCAAATCTATTCTTTAGATGGCCTCTAAATTCAGGAGGGATATATTCAAGGGCATATTTTGGCTCTCAGGGACTTGTTTTAATTGTCTTAAACTTCAAGTTGAACTTGCATATGAGCAGTTGATGGTCTGTTCCACAATCAGCTCCTGGCCTTGTTTTGGCTGAAGATATTGAGCTTTTCCAGTGCCTCCTGCCACAGATGTAGTCAATATGATTCCTGTGTACTCCATCTGGGGAAGTCCACTTGTATAGCCACCATTTGTGTTGTTAGTCTTGTAAAATTCTATCATGTGATCTCCAGCGTTATTTTGGTCAATTTCAGACTGCTGAAGTTGATAAAAATCTTCAATTTCCTCATCTTTGGGTTTGGTGGTTGGTGCATAAATTTGAATGATAGTAGTATTAACTGGTCTTCCTTGTGCATATGGATATTATCCTATCACTGCCAGCATTGTACTTCAGGACAGATCTTGAAACATCCTTTGTGAATGGCATGCCATTCCAATTCAAACTGTCATTCCTGGTATAGTAAATCATAAGGTTGTCTGATTGAAAATGGCCCAAACTGGTCCATTTCAGCTCACTAATGCCTAGGATATCAATCTTTATGAATTCCATTTCATTTTTGACAACTTCCAATTTCCTAGATTCATACTTTGTACGTTCCATATTCTGATTATTAATGGATGCTTGCAGCTGTTTCTCCTCAATTTGAGTCATTGCTACATCAGTAAATGGAGGTCCTGAAAGCTTTACTTTATTCATATCATTAAGATTGGTTCTACTCTGATGAGGCAGCTCTTTCTCAGTCATATTTTCAGTGCCTTCCGACCTAAGAGGCTCATCTTCCTGCACTGTATCAGACAATGTTTTTAGGCTATTCATAAAGTTGCCCAGTAATGTATCAGACAGTGTTTCTCTTCTATTCATAAGGCTTTCCCTGGCCAATTCTTTGAAAAGTAGATGGCTTCTTCCTTCTTCCTAGTCTGTCTCAGTCTGTAAGCAGCATTGAAACCTATGCATCATGAGCAACTCTGCTGGCTTTTGAAACACCAGTGGCACAGCCTCAAGCCTCACAGCAACACGCAAGCCACTGCAGTATGACAAATTGAAAGACCAGTTCCTCTCCCTTAGCTGTGGGAAACCTCTCCACTCTCCTCTTACCTGGATCCTGCCACTTTAGTCATCCCCAGCATTCTCTCCCTTTCCTGCCTCTGGGGGTGAGACCCGTCTGCCCCAAAAGCTATCATATTAACCCCAATTGAGGAACATTTTATAAAATAACTGACCTGTCCTCTTCAATAAGTCATGAAAGACAATGAAAAATTGAGGCACTGTTTCAGATTAAAGGGGATTTAGAAGACATGATTAGTTTCTGCAACTTATGAGCCTGGACTGGATTTCAAATCAGAACAAAACAAAACAAAGCAAAAGCATAAGCATGACATTACTGGGACAACTGGCAAGGTTAGAATATGGAATATGGATTAGATGATAGTATCATCACATCAATGTTGAATTGCCTGATTTTAATAAATGCAGTAGATTTATGTAAGTGAAAATTCTTGTTTTAAGGAAATACATTCTGAAGTATTAATATATAAATGGGCATGATGCCTGCAAATTCTCTCAAATGATTGAGAAGAATAATGTGTGTAGAAAGAGAGAAAGAGAAAATGATAAAGCAACCGGGGTAAAATTTCTTGGTATCACTCTTGCAAACTTCTTACAAATGTGGAATTATGCCAAAATGTAAAGTTTAAAAAATGTGTTAGACACTGAAACCTAAATTTTCCATGTGTGTGTCCTGGTTTCTGCCAGTCTGTGGTTCACAAAATGAACCTCTTTCCTTCAGCCATCTGAAGTCCTTTATTCAGAGAGGGAAGGTGTGCATTGATGTGTTCTGAAAAGTGAATTTTCAGAATAAATGTAGATGAGATCAAGCTACAGGTAATTTTCATCCTGGAAATAAAAAAGTTGCGATACCACTAAAGAAAATATAAGAACACACCCATGTCTCAAGTTTAGCCACAATTTTTTCTGAGTGACACTAGCTTTTAAAAACATGACCAAATAATCACATCATGCTATACTTTACAGATGAGTAACTCAGATACGTATGTGTGAAATTTTAACTCTTCCCAGAGCAGTGTTACCATCAACAGCAGCCAATGGTGTCATAAGAAACAGAAACAATGATTATTGCTGGCAGCCTGACTCCTCACAACTTCTTCAGCCTCTTCCCTCAATCTCCCTACATCACATCTGCACCAGCCTCAGGAAATAACACCCAATTTCCTGAAAACCCCAGGCTTTCTTTTACCTCAGAGCTTTTATTTATTCTTAGAATATGTTTCCCTGACTCATCCTCCTAGCTCTCAGCCTTCAAGATTAAATTTAAGCATCATCTCCTTCACTAAGTCTTTGTTTTCTTCTATATTTCGCCAACATTGCATGAGTCTCTCTATTATAACATTCATCTACTATATAACTCTGGGTACTTATGCTCAATAGTGGAGTCACTGGGCATTGTATATGGCTAACACACTTGGCTACTACCCCAAAGGTTGGTGGTTCGAGGCCACCCAGAGGCCCCTTGGAAAAAAGACCTGGTGATCTACTTCCAAAAAACTGGTTATGGAGAACCCTATGGAGCACAGATCTACTCTGACACACAGTGGGTTTGCCATCAGTGGGAATCAATTTCATGGCAACTAATTCACTAATTACATGCCTACAGTTTCAAGAACGAAGTAATAAATAGGTCAACCAGAAAATTATAAAGCAAGGCAATTTTGTTGAGTGTTGCTACACAGAAGGACATTTTAGTTAATAAAGGTACTCTCCTCCAAATTTTACTTTTGATACCACAATTTAAATTTAATTTTCTAAATTGATAGAGCCTAACCACAATGTCTACACTAATACATCAGTTCCTTTCTCCTAAGCCCTTCTGTGTTTTTCTGTGCTCTTTGAATGCTTTTCTGAAGGCACAACGTTTTCAGTATTAATGTGCCTTTTGGGCAATTTTCATTCTGCTTGAAACATAATATGCTTTACATTTTAATGGAATTTGGTTTGGGTTTTGAAATTTCACTCTGAATTTTATGGTGTGCCTAGTAACCAAAAGCCAATCGTAAATACTTTATAGTCATTTGCTATGTGTAGAAGGCTATGAATTTCTCACCTAAATAATTTTATTGATGAATTGCAGGAACAGCTATTTATTCTACAAATAAAAGGCAATGAAGTTCAACTAAGAAAGTAGTGCTTACTATCTGTAAGATATATCAGTTACCTATAGATCAATAACTTATAAAAGTCAGAGGCTGATTAAAATAACATGCCTGCTTATTGGTAAGTACATATAACCTTCTCTCTCTCCTAACACTTCATCAGTAATACCAGCCCAGTGGCTGGAGGTGTGCGTCAGAATGGAACTGTGCTCCACAGGGCATTCAATGGCCGATTTTCCAGAAGCAGTCTGTCATCTATGACTAAGGCACCACTCGATGGACTTCAAGCTTTCAGTTAGCAGCTGAGCTTAATAACTGTTTGCACCACCCAGGGATAAACATTATTGATTTTATTAACTATTAACATAAAGGCAAATGTCTTTCAAAATCCCAGGGATTTTTTTAATATAATTTTTCTATTTAAATTTATTATCAAACATCAATTATAAAATAACATTTATTCAGGGCTTACCAGGTGCTAAGCACCTTTCAGGTATCATCTCATGTAATTCTATGTAAAGCTTTTGTATTATTATCACTTTTATATATACTTGAAAATTAAAATATAAAGAAGTTAGATAAATTGCTTAAGAGAATTAAAAGCACATACTAGAGCCAGACTGTCTAGGTTTTTAATTTATTTTCCACAAATTATCAGCTGTATAATCTTGGGAAAATTACTTAATTTCTCCATCATTCAATTTCCTCATTTGTAAAATGAGGATAATAATAGCAGTCACCTCACATACTTACTGTGAGTTAAATGAGTGAAGATATTTAAAGTTCCTATAAGAATGATGCTGGCAGTTCAAACCTACCAGCCACGCCTCGGAAGGAAGGTTGGGCAGTCTACTTCTGTAGTGATACTGCCTCAGAAACCCAAGGAGGGGTCGTTATGAGTCAGGTTTGACTTGAGGGCACATAACAACAACAACATAAAAATGATGGAACCTAATAAGTCCTGTAATGATGTTGATAAATGGTCCCCAAATTGGGAAATGAGTAAGCCAGGATTTGAGCCCAATCTGACCCCAAATGCCATTCTCATAATTATTTATGTCACTTATTTGGATTAACCCAAATCTGTCACATTATTTCTCCCAGTTTAAGGCTCTTGAATGTCTCCCTTTTGCTCTCAGAATAAAGATCAGTATATCCTTTGATCTGGCATATGGCTAGGGTGACCAGACTATGGCTTACCTGGGACCATCCCAGTTTATGTTTGTTGTACTGGCATCTGTTCTGGTTACCTAGTGTCACTTTGACAAGAATATATCACAAATGGGATGGCTTTAACAAACAGGAGCTTATTCTCCTATAGTTTGGAGGCTTTAAGTCTGAGTTCAAAGTGCCAGGCTCTAAGGGCTGGGTGAAAGCCCCTCAACCTTGGGCTTCAGCTCTGCCTCCTGCTCCTGGCCCACTGGAGCTAGAGGCTTTTCTTCACTCAGACAGCTGCTGGCTGCTGAGACTGACAAGCCCAAGGTTGACAAGTAAAAAAGCACAATCCTCATGTTACCAAACCACATGGCAGGCCATTAATTCAAGTCCATTGAAAGTCCCAAGGTCAGTTGAACATGGCAAGCTGCTGAACAACGACATGGCTATATCTCTAGCATGCCATAAGCTAGAGACCATGCTCAGAGCTGTTTCTTACATCTAGGAAGCAGACCACAAACCCAAAGCAGATACTCAACTGCTCCAATAGATTCCACCAAGGAGTTAATTAGCAATGTCACCATGGGAAAGAACTACATTCAGCTGCCCAGCCACTTAACCAGGTCCAGCCAAGTTGACACACAAACTTAACTACCACTGCACATCCTATTGGATTTACTGCCGCTTTTCCAAGTTCAAAAGTGTTTTCATTTGGACAATAAACTATGATCACTTTACATCTAACAATATTTATAAAACAGGTTCTGTTTGCCTCTTAAGCTCACATCTGTTTCTTCCTTCCCTTGTGTTTTGTTAGGTGCCATCTAGTTCTGACTTATAATGACTCCATGTAAAACAGAACAAAACATTGCCAGGTCCTGTGCCATCCTAACAATCATTGCTGTGTTTGAGCTCATTGTTGCAGCCACTGTGTCAGTCCATCCTTGAACACAGAGTAGGTAAAGTGTATGGAAGGTATGATGCTATATTATACTTTACTAATAATATTAATGGGAGCTCTGGTGGCATATGCTAACCAGAAGGCTGGTGGTTCAAACCCACCAGCCACTCCTTGGAAGGAAGGCTGGGCAATCTACTTTCATAGTGATACTGCCTCAGAAACCCAAGGAGGGGTCGCTATGAGTCGGGTCCAACTCGACGGCACATAGCAAATAATATTAATAATTGGGCTTGCTGCATGCCACACTCTGTTCTACACATGCTCAATAGCAGGCATGAGATTTTAACCATGGAAATCTGGCTCCAGTACCCATGCTTATAACCATAGCACTGTATGACTTTTAACATCCAGCTGTGTCATTCACATCTGTCTGCCTGGCACAAACTGTTGCTGTAGGGAGAGGTAAGTCAATACAGCAAAAGCAATGTGGACAGAGACATGGCAACAGGGTGGGTGCAGTGTGGTCTGCTGGCCTGTAAGGCTTAGTACAAAAGGGTTGGGAAGCAGCCTTGCCAGTCTCAGGCTGCCAAGTGCTGGCTGATGGTTCTGTGCAGTCCATGGACACACAGCTATGGCTACCAGGAACTCTCCTTGGACATCAAAGGACAGTAGCATCAACTTTCAAATGCAATGGGTAAATAAATACTCCAACTTGTTGATCCAATTCTATCTTACACCATAGTTAGAAATAATTACTTTCAACTCTAGCCACAATTATTTCCTAAGTCATAGGTGCTGTGCTGCTTTCTGATGTGTGCCTTTACTCTGAGCCTGTCCTAACTGGAAAGTGATCAGTGTGATCTGGCTGCTCCTGTCTGTGCACATGCTAAGGCCAGAAAGAGAGTGACAAAATGAGTAATAACCCACTTGCTTCTTGAATACCTTCTCAGCAGGCCTAATGATTAATTTTTGGAAAATCCACAAAAAAGAAGGCAGTTTAAAAAATATGTATGCAACAACTGTATGCAAAACAAATTTTCTAAAATATTCTGTTAATTTTCCAAATGCCACATTCTTCAGTTTAGTTGTTACCATTTCTTTCAAGGTCTTTTGTAATCAAATTTCATGATTAAAAATTTTAATACAAATATTATAAAACAAAAATTTTCATTAGTTTTTTATAAAAAATCAGAATCTTTAAGAATTAAGGTTTCTAAAATCCCTTATGTGGTGACAGCAATGGAAGACTGCTCTGGTAGACACCATAGGGCCATCGCAGGTCTTTACAGCAGTTACTTCAACACATAAAATGATGGTTCTGGATCTGATTCCTTTCAGTCCAACATGATTAAACGACCTGATAAGGTCACATCAAGCTGCTTTTGGGTGTCTAGTTTGTCCCCAAGTATGACTAGGTAAAATCTGTCTTAGTAAACCCATTACATAATATTCCTGCTGTTATATGGATATAACATGAACAATGGCTTGCTTCATGGATCATGAAATGGTCTGAAAATACTAGTATAAAGTATCCTTAGATTTGTTTTTTAGTAAGGCATTCAGGAGGAAGGGGAGAAATAGGTAACATCATTCTACCCTTGTACACGTTTTCAATGGGCACTCTACTGGAGAGGAAAATTCCATCAAGAATTATCTTTCAGTTGCCAAGGCTGTGTCCAAATGACCTCAGAAATTATTGCTTTAACTCCTTGAGTGGTGGCAGCAGGGATCAGAGACAAAGATGAGCCCCAGGTGTTTGTGGTTTAATTGGCACACCTGAAGAACAGTTAAATACACTTAGTTTCAAAGTTGTCCAGTGATAATTCATGGAGAAGAACCTTCTGACTCAGCTCTGACCAGGTTTACATCTTAAATAACCTGTTAATTTCCTTTTACCTCTTTCTTGGAAGATGTGAAAGTAGGCCAGACTGAAAACCCTTTAGCTATGAAAATGAGTGAATGACAAAATAACTGTAAAGTCAATATTGAGTGTTAGGTCCATTAGAAATGTCTCACTTCTGAAATTTCTTAATGTGACTCCTGGGAAATGGGCAAAACAGCTCTCATGCATGGAATACTACCTCATCTGCTCATATCCTGGGTGAGACCAGGTTAAGAGTGAATTCTTCTACTCTGTCTTCCATGTGTTAAGGGTGACATGGTTGGTGTAGGGCCAAGCAAGGAAAGGAAAGAGGAAGAAAGGCAAGAGAGGGAAGGAAAAAAAAGAGATATATGCATGATTATACATAGCCTCAAAAGTCTAGCTTCCTTTGTTTTGTTTGTTTCCATAGTCTCTACCACCTTTCCTATGGCCATTTAACTTCTAGCCAGGACAACGAGCTGTCCACTAAAAGATGGAATCAGAAACTCTAGCTGTGGAGGCTGGAGGAGGTGGCAGAGGGATGGACAGGGAGAACTGGAAAAGCAATGACTTTTGTTCCTCTGGAGATATCAATAGGTAGGAGTCCATTAACTCCATTCTTTGAGGGAAACTTTCCTCCCAGGTGAATTCATGCAGTGTGGCAGTGACTGACACATCTGTGCCCTCAGGATTCCCACAGCAGACAGTCCCCATCGCCTGCCCAAGGCACAGTTCCGAATATCTGAGGTCTAGGTTCTGAGTAGAAAATTAGCAAGGACTAATGTTGCTGCGGGACCTCTGGTAGCATAGTGGCTAAAGCACTTGACTGCTAACCAGAAGGCTGGTGATTCAAACCCACCAGCCACTCCTCGGAAGGAAGGTTGGGCAATCCTACTTCCGTAGCGATACTGCCTCGGAAACCCAAGGAGGGGTCGCTATGAGTCGGGGCCGACTCGACGGCACACGACAACGACAACAACAACAATGTTGCTGGGTAAGCATATGATCTGTCTGTCAGTTTGCCATACTATTGTGGCTTGATCATTGCTATAGTAAATACCAGTGAGGTCACCCATGGTGGACAGGTTTCAGCAAAGCTTCCAGATGAAGACAGACTAGTAAGAAAGGCCTAGTGATCTACTTCTGAAAACTATCCACTGAAAACCCTATGGATCACAACAGAATATTGTCTGATAGAGCCATGAAAGATGAGCCTCCTGGGGTGGGAGGCACTCAAAATACACAGTGACCACAACAATAGACTTGACCATACCAACAATTGTGAAAATGGTGTAGGACTAGACAATGTTTTGTTCCATTGTATATGAGGTCTGCATCTTCAGAGCTCACTCAATAGCAGCTAACAACAACAACAACAACAACATTGCCAGATAACCCAATGACACGGTCACGAGGTGTCTGGATTCCCTCTTCAGAACACAGTGAGGTAAGGTGGGTAGGGGAAGAATATGATGAATAGGGTGACGGCTGTTTGAGTGTTGTGTGGCAGACACTATTGTCTCGGGTATTGTTCCAGTGGCATCTCACACATGCTATCTCAAGGCTTTTCTGAGTGTCTTGTTTCTGATTCTTGTTCTCAACTCCCAGAACACTCTTCAATTCCCAACACCCTGAAGGGTCTCTGGATCATATTACGAGTGCTTCTCACCACCAAAACTAACTAACAACTGTCCACAGAGAAGCTCCTTTTCTTTCCTCCAACTTCTGCTTTAGAATTCTTTAAAATTCCCATTATTCCTCTTACGACTTTGGTGTTTTATTTAATAAAAACTTCTAGCTAGTTTCCATGAAGCTTCCTCACCAGATCAAGGTGTAAGCACCACAAGGAAAAGACTTCTTCTACCCCCTCAAAGAGCTCCAAAGATTATGTTAAGTGTGTCTAGGTTTTTTTTTTTTTTTCTTACCCCTTCACATCATTCCATGCTTAAAAGCCTCACCCAACAAACAAACAAGCACAGGAGTGAGTGAATGCTCTGGGAGACATCTTATTGTGACAGTGAGCTGATTTGAAAGCAAAACAACAGATCTAAAACCAGTGAAAAAATGTGGAGAATGCTGTTAGAAAGCACATGCACCCCAAGCTATGTCTGTGCAACATGGTAAGGAACAGAAATTAGTTGAAATAATGGCTGGATCATGCAATTATTGGGAAAGAAGCTGCCAAGGAGAATAAAAAAGTGTGAATACCTGTGTAGGTCATAGCTTCCTCCTTCTTTATTTCCTGATATAGGAAAATACAAGAGTAACTCATGTTAGCTTTAGAACACATAAAACCATTCACAATGTTGTTTTCCATGCACAAGGTCTAAATCCTAGAAAGAAATACATTGTGTTAAATACAGACAGTGCCCAGGCCCAACAGAATTTTTCTATTAGACAGGCTCAAAATGAGGATTGAAAGTTATAAATGAAAAGGTTTAAGATAAAAACCATAGTATTTACGTGAAAAATAGGTGGGGTGAGAAAAGGAAGGGAGCTGATTTATTAGCAGTAAGAAAGGTGCCTCCAGAAGTCTGTGGAATTTTGAGGAAGTTTAATTTTGGTTAATTTCAGACAAAACACTCAAAAAAGTGGCCAATAATCATATCCTTTAGGGACAGTCTAGATGGTGGAGGAAGGGATTTGAAGCATAACAGCAGTAACTGGCTCCACCTGGTGTGTCTTTTCACCATTAGGAGACTCGATCAGATTTCACTAAGTAGAGTGGTTTTTGTCATCACCAATAAGAATGCTATGTTCTCCTGAGAAGGAATGTCTAGGAGTAATATTGCCTGTAATACTTGGAAAGGAGCTCTAGTGGTTCAAACTCACAGTCACTCTGCGAAGGAAGACTGGGCAATCTACTTCTGTAAAGATTTACTGCTCCAGAAACCCAAAGGGGGTTGCTATGAGTAGAAATTGACTTGATGGCAGTGAATTTGGTTTTGTTTCTTTCTAATAGTTGGAATCTAACACATCCCAAGCCTTAGTGAGGTCTTTTCTTGTTATTTCTTGTTTTGTAAGTTTGGAGGAAAAGGTCAACAGATAAGAAGGGTATTTGAAAAGATTTGAGCTGCATAGACTCAATGACCATAAGATCCAGCCTATAAACCCAGTTCTCTCTTGGTTGGCAATTGATTCCACTAAGATGTTAACAGAAAGCTGTTGAATAATGGCTGAGATGTGAGTGCTCTCATAGGTTCTACATTTATGATGGGACTCCCATAGATCAAAAGCCTTTATGACTCTACAATGGTGGAATGATGGGCAGTGACATTGATCATTTTGGGATAAGAATCTTGACTCTTCAGATCACATGACTCAGAGAGCTGCCTGTTTTTAGTGCTGGAGATGCTGTCTCTGGGCATGACCCAGAGAGACACAATCTTCTAAAGAGAACGGGAAAACTCAGTCATACAACAAAGGGCTTCTGCGACTCCTCAGTGCCTGCAAGTCTAGCTTTTTGCCCTTTGGAGGTTGGCATGCTCCGCTGACACCAGTGCCCATCCATGGATAGCCATTTCTATTTCTACAAAAGCTATGAGGAGAAAATGGGCTATTGGACAATAAGAACCTAAGCCTATATACATAACCCTGAGGAACTAGATGGTGCCTGACTATCAATACCAATCACTCAGAAAGGGATCAAAGTTGGAGATCCTGGACAGGGTGGGAGAAAAACTGTGGAACAAAATTAAAAAATAAAAAAGACAAAGACTGTTGATCAGATAGAGACTGGTGAAACTCCTGAGATTATGGCCCCTAGTCACCCTTTGGTCTAGAATTGAACTCACTCCCCTGACATAACACTCAGCCAAACAATAGACAGACTTACGAGATAAACAGCTATACCAGGGAGATGGCTCTGTTTAGTACAACCAACCATGGAAGAATAGAAGTGCAGCATTTGCACAGGAAGAAAGGTAAGGAGGCAGGAATGCACAGACAAGAAGGGCATAAGGCAAAGGTAACTACCAGGAGGAAGTGGGAAGAGAGCTGTTACATTGTGGGCATTATAATCAGTGTCACAAAACAAAATGTGTATGAACTGTTAAATGTAAAACAATTCTGCTTTGTAAAATTTCACCCAAATCACAATAAAAAGTAAAAAAGAAAAAGGGGATTTGCGCTAACAAGGAAAGAGCTAGAACCTGCTCCTGAAAAATTGTATCCCAATGAGCCCAAGAAGAAGTACCTTGGTGAGTTTAACACTGCAGACCATCTGACTGATTCCACACAGACCCTCTTACCCTTTCAGATCTCAAGTTAATAAGCTCCTCAAACAGCTCTAGTTCCTGATGCTATCCAGATTGACGACTGGAAATATCCTTAAAGAGACATGGGAAATGTTGGCAAAAGAAATCTAATTCACTGTGTTGTGGGCAGGGACCCAATTGAGTCCAAAGTTGGTACGCAGAACTTGGGCATTGTATTTCCATCCAAGGTTCCTTAAAAAAGAGTCTATTCAGGTTTACCTAACCTGTATTTATGACTATTGACAACAGTAACAAACAAATCCTCAGACCTTTCATCCCATCTCCAATAGCTACGTCTATTAAGAATCAGTATTTACTAATAGAATAGACCTGTGGGAGGGACTGGAATGAAATTCTCATCAAATCTTTGGCACATGACATTTTTCATTAATGAATCCAATGCTAAACTTAAAGATTAAAAAGATGTTTGGAACTGCTTGGAAAGTTTTCCTTATAAGTATCCAAAACTATATTTTTCTGTGCATATAAACGTTTCAAAGGCAGAAAACTTGGCAACATAAAGAACTTTTTTATTTCCTCTTACCAGCTTCAAGGTTCTTAGGTCTTGGGTTGCACTGCTTATAACCTTGACAGCTTCTGAGCTCCATCAATTGTATGTGTAGTTGATTCAAAATGCCACGTTCTATTGTGTGGACTGTATTTGTGAGCTGCAGAAGAGGTCAGAGAAACATATTTATTTAAGTTCATTGCCAGGATATCTTATTTTCAGACACTTTCATAAAATGAAAACACATTGTCTTACCTGATAAGGATCTGTGTTCATATCAAAATATTCCAAAAATCCAGTAGCAAACTCACAGAAAAGAAAGTTATGAGTCTCATTGACTGTCCGCAAACACCAGTAGGTGTTATTGTTAGAACTCGTGCAAGCACAGAAAGATCCCACTATTGGAAAATGAAAAAAAAGGGAAAACACAACAAAAATAGAATGAAAAAAGATAGGCAGTCTCTCCATTCCAATGTTTCATTATCTTTACCCTTTAAGATTCACATTTTCTTTCTGATAAATATTGTCATTAGATATTAAATAAAACTTTTTATCTCTCTTGATATAGATTTGCTATGAGACTAGGTGAAAATGGAAAAAAAGATGGTGATTATGATGGGCATCACAGGCTGACAGTGAAGATGACACAAAGATATGCCCCCCCCCCCCCACTTAGCTCTGTTTAGCAGTGGTCTCTAAAACTGGCTGAGTGGTGGGAGTATAGGCGGAAAAATAACTAGAATTTCTATTTCTGGTTATTTTTAGGAAAAATAGTTACTTAATACAAAGGTGTAATTGGTTCCTTTGCTTGTTCTCTATGTCAGATGGCTACATGTCACAAAGGGAACACAAAGAAACAGGAAATTCCACAGTGCAGAGTGGTTTGGAGAAGGCTTGAGCCCTGCTAGATAGACTTAGAGATCACGTAATCTGTAATCATCATAGGCTGTCTACAATACAGACATACCTTGTTTTACTGCACTTCACTTTATTGTGCTTCACAAAGATTGCATTTTTTTTTTCTAACCAATTGAAAGTTTATGACAACTCTTTATCAAGCAATTCTATGCCATTTTGACAGCAGCATGTGCTCCCTTCACATCTCTGGGTCTCATTTTAATATCTCTCATGATATTTCAAACTTTTTCATAATGTTATTGCATACTTAATAAACTATAGTATAGTGTAAACCTAACTTTTATATGCATTGGGAAACCAAAACACTCGTGTGACTCACTTTACTGCAGTGCTCTGGAGCCAAACCCACAGTATCTCTGAGATATGCCTTTGAATATCTCTTGTTTCACACAAAGGTTCACTGGTTAATAAGGTGGCTTGTTTGTTTGTTTATTCTTCTAATATTCATTGAGCATCTATCTACAATGTGCCAAGGACAGAACATCATGTAGACATGGTCTCTTATCTTAAGAAACTTATAATCTACTGAGGAAGACAAATGTTAAACAAAAATGAAAGGAAAAACATGTAATTACAAATGTGAAAAGATCTATGGAGAAAAAGTAGAACATGCCGAAAGTGTATAAAATGGGCTAAGCTTATCTGATGGAATAGGGAAGGTCACCATGAAGAAGTGACTTTACAGTAGAGCTTCAAATGATGAGTAGGTTCTTGAGAAGAACAAGGCTGCAGGTGGGTATAAGGGTGAGGTAGAGGGAATAGCATGTGCAAAGGCCCTGAGGTGGGATAGAGCTTGGGATGCTTGAGGTAGACAGAAGCCAAGTGGCCAAAGTTGGCGAGTGTGGGAAGAAGTGGGCACAAGAAGAAGATTTAGAACTGGAATGTAGCAAGATGGGCTTTGTGGGATATATTAAGGATTTTGCTCTTTATCCTAAGAAAAATGAACCAACCAACCAACCAGTTGCTGTCGAATTGACTTTGACTCATGTGTCAGAATAGGACTGAGCACTGTGGGATTTTTAATGGTTAATTTTTCAGAAATAGATTGCCAGGCCTTTTTTCTGAGTTGCCACTGGGTTGATTCAACTCTCTAAACTTTTGGTTAGCAGCTGCACCTGTTAATGGTTTATAACACTCAAGGGCTTACTTCTCTAAGAATAGGATGTCATTAAAATATCACTGAATTCTGTGAGCCGAATGGACTGGAAAGAGCAAGAGAGGAATCTGGGAGGGCCAAATACAGATTTTTGCAGTAGTTAAGTAAGAAATGGTGGTGGCTTGAGCAAGATTATCTCAGCTCAGGTGGGACGTTTACGTGTCTCAGTGCTTGATCTTTAAAGAGGTGGGCCAGCCCTAAACACAATGAATTCTTTACCTCATTAGAACCTTGCTCATACATTCTCTCTGCCAAAACTGCTGCTCCCTTCCTTCCACCTACATCCCCTTTCATATGGATTCTTTCTCTCAGGCCTTTTAAACTGTAGTTTAATTTTCACTCCCTTAACTACCTCCCTAGTGACACTGCCTCGGAAACTTAAGGAGGGGTCGCTATGAGTCAGACCCAACTGGACAGCAGTGAGTTTGGTTTTGGCTTGGAATGCAAACATGGACACTGAAATCAAGAGGCATCAAAACATAAACATAGAACTTAAAAATTCTCATAGATAGGTCTTAAATCCCCTCAAGAGTGATCTGTGGGTTCCTGGGCCTCTCAAAATTCCAGTTGAAGAAACAATGATGTGGGTGATCCCCAAAGAGTCTTTCAATTCTAAGATTCTGTGTTTCATCTGGAGTCCACGGGTGATGCAAATGGTTGAGGTGCAATGTTTGCGTCCACCCAGAGGTGCCTCAGAAGAATGGCCTGGTGATCTACCGACAAAAAACCAGCCACTGAAAATCTTTTGGAGGACCGTTCTACTCTGACACACGTGGGGTTGCCATGAGTTGGAATTGAGTTGAAGGCAACGGGTGGATAATGTTTCATCTACTACGTGGGACAATGAGCCTTCAATCAGCTGATGCACCACAAGAATTTAGGGTATTATTCTGTGTGGCCTCACAGGTAACCGAAGCATATATGAGCATTAATTTTAAAAGTAGACAATTATCATTCACAATCCAATATAAAAATTAAAAATTGTACTGAGCCCCTATTATTCTGTAAGTATGGTGCTAGGTAATGAAGTAGAGTAGGAGATATGTAGGCTGTGGGCCCTGCATTTGAGGAGCTTTTAACACTTTTTACCTCCTTTTACTATATTTAGAATATACACTTGAAATAAAGCAGAAACAAAATATATTTGTGGTAAAATTGTTCATCCATTCATTTAGTTGTAGAGCAACTTTTTTGAGTAGCACTCTGTCAGGTGCTGGGCACTGTGCGAAATAACATCCTAAGGAGAAAAATCCAGGGAGAAGTTTGGCATCAAACAAAATATAAACAAAAGAAATTCTAAAGGGAAAAGTTAATTTTTGGCAAAATAACATGATTTTCCAGTATAGAAAACAGTACAATGCTTTCCTCTGGAATCTTTCTGGATTCCTGGTTTTATGCCATTGAGTCTTAGTCTAAATAATGGTAGCGTAAGGCACTGTCTGCATGGTGGCAATATGTGGTATTCAGGACGTACAACTTACAGTTCCAGAAGGGGGCTGTCTGCCAGTGGTTGTTGTCGTGTGTGAAGCAGGTGAGGCCAGGAAGGCTGCACTCATCCCCCTTCCTCTGGCGTTTCTTCTCCTTCCTCTCCTTCTTTTTCCTCCGGTTCTCCTTGAAAAGCTGAAGTTTGCTGTCTACTTCTTGAGCAGCCTCCCTAGTCCAACAGAAGAGATTTTTCAATGATCAGAAAGTACTTCCTCAATTAAAAATGTGATTGTTGCTATGAATCTCAAACATGTATTTGGATACACGATAATAGATGACCTTTATTTTTCACAGCCCCAAACCGGACCCAGTGCCATCCAGTTGATTCTGACTCATAATGATCCTATAAGACGGAGTACAGCTGCCCCAAAAGGGTTTCCAAGGCTCAAATCTTTATGGAAGCAGGTTGCCTCATCTTTCTCCCATGGAGCAGCTGGTAGGTTTCAACCACAAACCCTTTGGTTAGCAGCTGAATGCTTTAACCACTGTGTCACTAGACTTCCTCCGTTTTTTTGGTCAAGGGAAACTCGTAAAGTGGCATCTCTCTTAGAACTTTACTAAGCCTTAACAGGGTCAATATTTTCTTTCTTACTTACATTTAAACATCAGGGTGAGTGGATCCTGCTAGCAACACCTTTTAAGCAAATCAATTAACTTCCTAGTGGTTCAATACCTATCAGCCATAAAGTCAACAGTTGGTTGGGTTCGATGGTCTCTAAAATTCTTTAACAAATTCTATAAAACAGGCTTGGGAAAAAAAATTTCTTTCTTTCGTTTTTTAAATGTTAGTTTTCCATAAAGGGCCTCAAATTTTGTTGAGGCTTAACTACTAAATCTCCTTTATTTAATGTTACTGTTATTTCAAAATATGTACATTTCTCCTAACTTTTGGAATTCACACGATTGCAGGCTGCTCTATACAATGCACTGATCTAATCAAGAGTACACATCTCTCAGTCACTCTGCACAGCAAGCAGTGCATTGAATAAAATAGTTTGTATATTTTTTGTTGTCTTTGAATTGGCCCTGACTTATGGCAATCCCATGCATAACAGGGTCAGCCTGTTGTGATCCATAGGGTTTTCATTGGCTGATTTTCAAATGTAGACTGCCAGACCTTTCTTCCGTATCTGTTTTACCCTGGAAGTGCCACTGATACTTGTTGAGCATCATAGCAATATGCAAACCTCCACGGGCAGGAGGGGTGGTGGCTGCATTTGAGGCTGTCTCACAAATATGGTGGAGAGTGCTCACAGAGTCAGAGTACAACTCCTTGTGCCTCTGCTCCAAAGGATTCCACAAGTATCACCACGGACCCTTGGCAGAGTGTTGGCTTTACTTTCACCTTCATGAGCTATCTGCTCTCGAGGTGACTTCACTTCTTTCAAAGCAAACACCAGTCAGAACCCAAGAGTCCCTCCAGCCTTTCAGAAGCACCAATGGACTTGCCAGCAAATTTGGACAACAGTTAACTTACTTGAATGGGTGAAGATGGCTCTTTAATTTCTCTTGCTTTTTTGCACCTTTTTCTTTGTGGTAATAGCTGTAGGCAAAAGGGTTAAAAAGTGAGTTTTCATAGCCTTTCATTTGACCAAACAATTCATTTTATATAAAGAAAGCAAAATAGAAGGAAAACAGTTACTTTATTGTAACTATTTTAATTTAATGAGATTTTCTTCTTTTTATCTTCTGCATAGGTTTATGGCATATTTAATTTGATCCAAATGGGTTAAATTGTTAAAATATATGATAATGTCAACAATTTAGTGGTAATCACTTTAAAAAGCCAGTTCCTGTTGAGCTGATTTCAATTCATTTGACCCCATGTGTATCAGAGTAAAAATGTGCTCTACAAGGTTTTTTTCCTCTTGTACTGTGATTTGGATGAAAGTTTTTGGGTGATTTGGGTGAAGAACATTAGGTTTTCCATTCAATAATTCATACATGTTTTGTTTTGTGACATTGATTTAAATCCTCACAATGTAACAACACTTACCCACTTCCTCCTTGTGTTTACAGTTTCCATTCATCCTTCTTTCCTATCCCTTTTTGCCTTCTGAGCTTTATCCCTGGGCGAATGCTGCCCTTTTGATCTCACCTGGTTGACTATTCTAAGGCGTGCAGACTGCCCTGGTGTTATAGTTCATTTTACAGGGCTGCCTATTGTTTGGCTGAAAGTTGAGCCACAGAGGTAAGTTCAGTTCCAGGTCTGAGGTTGTCTAAGGGCCATAATCTCAGGTGTTCCCCTAGTCTCTATTAGACCAGTCAGGCTGGCCTTTTTTTTTTTTTTAATCTTGAGTTTTGTTCCACATTTTTCTCCCACTCAATCCAGGATTTCCTATTGTTATGCCTTTCAGAGTAGTGGCAGCCAGCTATCATCTAGTTTTTCTGGTCTCAGGGTCTTGGAGGCTGTGGTTTGCATGGTCTATTGTTGTTGTTGTTGTTGTTATTTGCCGTCGAGTCGGCCCCGACTCATAGCGACCCCTCCTTGGGTTTCCGAGGCAGTATCACTACGGAAGTAGGATTGCCCAACCTTCCTTCCGAGGAGTGGCTGGTGGGTTTGAACTGCCAGCCTTCTGGTTAGCAGTCAAGTGCCTTAGCCACTATGCTACCAGAGCTCTATTAGTCCTTTGAATCACTTGTTTCCTTGTGTCTTTGATGTTCTTCACTCTTCTTTGCTCCAGATTCGGAAAGACTAATAGTTGCACCTTAGATGGCCACTCAAGCTTTTAAGAGCCCAGTTGCTACCCATCAAAGTAGAGCGTGCACTTCTTAGAACAATCAGCCCTGGGAGATCAGAAGGGCAGTATTTGCACAGGGAGATCGCTCAGAGGGCAGGAATGCACAGGAAAAGAAGAACAGAGGGAAAAGATAACCCAGGAAGGAAGTGGGAAGAGAGTTGTTACATTGCAAGGATTATAATCAATGTCATGAAACAAAATGCGTATGAACTGTTGAATGGAAAATAAATTTGCTCTGTAAACTTCCACCCAAATCACAATAAAAGAAAAAAAAAAAAGGAAGTGCCACACTATTTTCCACAGTGATTATACATTTTATAGTCCCACTAGCAGTGTATGAGAGTGCTAATCTTGCCACATCCATGATAGCATTTGTTGTTTTCTGTTTGCTTTTAAACTTTGCTGTTAATGCAGGGTGGTCCATAGGGTTCTGAATGGCTGATTTTTCAAAAGGAGGCCACCAGGCCTTTCTTGGAGGTGCTTCTGGGTATACTCTAACCTTTAAACTTTTGGTTGGTAGCCTGGCTGGAGGTCAAATGCATTAACAGTGTGTACCACCCAGGGACTCTGTAATCACTTTAGCTTGTCCATATGGTAATGCGTTTGAGATGGGTAAACACTTACTTCTGTTTACTACAGGCACATTCCTCAGGCTTTCTTCTCTTGAGGTGTCCTCTCACTTCTCTTAAATTCTTAATTTTATCTTGCAGAGCTTCAATCTGGAACATATGTATTTGGACAATGGTATTTTAAGATCAGGATTGCTTACACGAAGTACATGTTTTTTCCTCCTTTTCTTCTTGTGTTTCATACTTATAACTATCCCCTCGACATGATAATTAATTTGAAAACAACCTATGTATACCTCTATATTTCATCCAATGTGTTATAAATACACATTAACAGCTGTCTCTTTTATAACTGAATTACTTTATCAAAAGTCACTCAGTCACTGAGTCAATCCCCATTTTCTTCTCACACTGTAATTTGTTTTCAGTCAAGCTATCACTAAATCACTGGAAAAAGAGAAATAGCTTGTTTTTCTATTTTTCACATAATTAGCCAGAAGATGAAGTGTTCACACACTGTGTCCCTCCAAATATGCAAAGCAGGGCTAAGAGCTGAGTTTGAGTTAGGAATATAACTTACGTTACGTTTTAATTTGTGTCCCCCAAAATATGTATTAGAATCCTAACCTCTATATCTGTGTTTGAATATACCTCCTGTTTAGAAGTAGGGTTTATTTATTTATTTATTTATTTATTGCTATGTTTACTAGATCACACCTGAATAGTGAGGATTCTAGAGCTAATCACTTTTGAGTTATAAAAAGGGCAGATAAGATACAGAGACCCATGCATATTGGGGAAGACAAATACTATGTGAAAATCATCCACACGGTAAATTAAGGAACATCTAGGGCTACTGACAAAGGAGCTCTGGTGGTGTAGTGGATAAGGCATTTGGCTGCTAACCAGAAGGTCAGCAGTTCAAACCCACCAGCTGCTCTGCAGAACCAAGATGGGGCAATCTACTTCTGCCAAGACTTACAGCTTCAGAAACCCAATGGGGGTCACTATGAGTTGGGATCAACTCGATGGCAGTGAGTTTGGTTTTAGAGGGCTACTGACAAGGAAGGTATCAACACAGGTAAGACCTTGATTGGGACCTGTGCCTCCAGACTTGTTAGAAAATACATTTCTGTTCTGTAAAGTCACCCACACGTGGTATAAGTGTATCACAGCAGCTCTAGACAACTAAGACACCTGACAACTACATAGCCACGGCTCACCTCCTTATCAATGTAGGCCTTATGATCCTTCCAGGCTCGGGCTGATTGGTACAGTTCTCTCTCACAATGGATTGTATCATTTGGAAGAATGAAACATCTACAAATACAAACAAGCAATCAAATTAGATATAGTGAAGAAAAATTAACTATCCACTCAATTCTTAATTTGGATACAAGTAGTAAGTACAGAGCCAATTAATAGCCATGGATAAGTGAGAATGTCTCTTAGCTACAGGTGTGGACAAAGGAAGAGGTCAGAGAGAGAGCATCACTAAGATGACCTTTTAAGAGAGCTGTGAGTATTCACATCCCCATAAACAGATGCCACTCAAAACTCCAGTTTTGAAAGCCTCCAGCAAGTATATGTACAGAAACAAAATGAGATTTCTGAAGTCATGATGGAAATGGCTTGCTTGAGTCAGAGTCAGAAGGGGGTATCCATCCACTCATTTTGTTAAAAACAGCTTGCCTTGAGAACCCCATTAAGTTTTGAAGTAAAGAAACAACTTTGATAAAGGCAGCAGGTGAGATGTGGGGTTAATGAATAATGTGAGAGAAACAAATCCTGGTCTAAATTGCTGAACATGTCACTTTAACAACTCAAGGCACAGACAGACCAGTCTTCAAGATGAAAACCCTGGGTGACCTCACCATCCCTCATCCCCCAAAGTGACGAAATTACAGAGAAAATCAAGAGCTCGGGACATAAATTCAGAAAGAAAATACTTCTCTATCAGGAACATAAGTAGATTTTGGAAGGAAGTGAAGAACCATGTGAGTTCATGGAAACTATGCTGGAGTTTTCTCCTCTGACTCCCAAGGAGTTCCTGGGTGGTCTGAACAGTGAACATGCTCAGCGACTAACTGAAAGGCTGGAGGTTCAATTTCACCTAGGGCTACCTTGGAAGGCCTGGTGATTGACTTCAGAAAAATCAGCCATTGGAAACCCTACGGAGCACAATTCTACTCTGACACACGTGGGGTCGTCATGAGTCAGAATCAACTTGAAGGCCACTAGTTTGCTCTCTGGGATCTGGACAGGCTAGGCGTTTGTGTATCTTACATCTCTTCTCAACCTATGCCATCTGTCTTGATACTTATCTGGGACCCACAATCCTCCCTTGGGCTGTGTTTCATTTCTGAGGTTGTGACTGCAACTGCTCTGAGCAAAAGTGACCATACCACATGAAAGAGGCTCTGCTAGTCCCAGTAATTGTTTCCATCTGTTTTCTAGACTACCACAAAGGTAACTGCTTAAGGGCATACGCACCCAGCCTGCTAAATCAAGATGTGACAGAGTTACTCTGGCCAGATTTCCAGCTGATAGGCATGCATTTGAAACTGACCAAAACATACATCCAAATCTACAATGTTTGGACTCCTCATTGCTTCTTTAACTCCAGTTGTCTGGTATGCCAGCTCCTTGGACAGTAGCCTGCTGAGTGTAATTACTTTTTGAAAAGGAGTAAAGTGGGGATGAGTTCAGCCCTAGTTAGTTAACACCTAAAGGCTTCATACTTGTGTGTCACTCGGACAGTGGCAGGCAGGCCCACGGCATTGCTGTCTGCCAGCATCCCATCCACGTTCCCACTGCTGGCAGCCGAGAGACCTCCTGGCCCCTTGTGACCTTCACCATGACGCTTGGCAATGGATCTTGGTTGCATAACTTGTAATTCTTCTTCTTCCAGGTTTATGTCATATATTTCACCTTCAAATTCAACAGACAGGGAACGTGTCTGCCGAGTATGGACAAATCTGGGCTTGTACTCTGGAAATAAGGGAAGATACATTAACATGGACATACCTGGGTGGTGTAAATGGTTTACGTTCATCTACTAACTAAAGGTTGTTTGTTTGAACCCACCAGCAGTATCATGGAAGAAAAGCTTGCCAATCTGCTCTTGTAAAGATTATAGCTAAGAAAAATCTATGGAGCAGTTCTACTCTGAAACACATGGGTCACCATGAGTTGGAATCAACTTTATAGCAATGGGTTTTGGTTTGGTTGGTGCATTAATATGGAGGTCCAGATGTCATTTTTTGGGGAAGAAAATTATCATTGAGCATGGTAAGCATCCTGGAAAGGTACCAATAATACTTGCTACATTGCAGAGAAGCACTGGGCAGCGCACGTTGGAAGAGTGGGTTCTAGTCCTGGCCTTGCCACCTTGTATAGTGGTGTAATGGCAGGTGACTCTGGGCCTCAGATTCTCCGGCCTTCAAGTGAGGGGGTGGGTTAGGGAAATCTCTAACTTCCTTGCCACTTATGGCAGCTTGTGAGCGTCTACATTTAGTGCTCAACGTGAAATGCTAATGCAGATTGTTTGGATAAAATTACATTCTCAATTATGGCATGGTTAATAACTCATTTGCTGAACATTTGCTATGTATTATTCACTTTACTTATCTTTCTAATTCACAATCTTGAAAGATAGGTATTATAATAAATCCTTATATAAATACACATATCTGATTGTCTAAATAGGCTTATGAATATGGTGTCATTATCCTCATTTTATAGATGAGAAAACAGATGCTCTGAATAGTCTGCTTTGCAAGGTTACACAGCCAATAACCTGTGAGATTGCAAAGCCTTTAGTCTTTCCACAACATGAAGCTGCTTCTTCATACAGGTACATGCTCTAGACACTTTTTAATTGCACAAATAGATGACTGCTTGATAAGAAAAATGAAACTTTGTAAAAGCTTCCAACAGTTATCTTACTTGACTTTTTTTTGGGGGGGGAGGGGGTGTCTGGCTGCATATGTTCTGTATTGGGTCCTCTAAGACACAGCAGCTCACACTCCCTCCCTCCCCAAGCAGCCACCACTTCCGTACCCAACTTCAGGCCCTGGAGAAGGCCATCTTCTGGAGAAACCTTCTAGAGAAAGGAACCTTGGGACTGAGTTTCTAACTAAAAGCTGAGGAATAGGAGGTCCCAGGGTCTATCCAGAAGGTGGGGGTGGCGGGGTGAATGGGCACTCTAGACCTCTAGACAGAAGGACCTGCTTGAGTAAAGTCACAGAGTCTGCAGGACAAAATGGAGGGAAGAGTAGGCCTGGCCCAGGGTTCTAAGGAGGGCCTGCTTGGGGGAGGGAGGGCTAAGGGACTGAACTTGAACCATGGAGGATTTGGAACCACAGAGGGTTTCAGGTAGAGAAATACACAGTCACACACAGCCTAGAAAACTCTATGGGACCATCCCACTCCTTCACACAGATAGCTGACTTTCAATACTGGCAATGTGTAGATAACATGGGAGGTGTGTGTGGGGGGGAAGGTCAGCATGCTTTCTGGCCACTGGATTAGAATTTTAGAGGGCAAACATGGGCCCCCTTGTATCAAATGCACTTAGACTCTCTGGAGCATATTTATATGGTCTTACCCTCTCTCGACGGCACATAACAACAACAACAATATCCCTCTAGTGTGGGGCTGAAATAGGAAGACATTAACATAATGGGCCGTGGAATCAGAACTGGAGAGTGCTCACAAGTTCTATCATCATGGAAGAGAAGAAAAGCAACCTGTTCAAAATACAGAAGATTCTTCACAGCTCGAAAAAAAGGCTTCTGTAAATATCTGTTGGTGCCGCAACACTTAAAATCAATGTGCTTTATCATTAGGACTGAAAAAGAAAACAGTATCTGACTTTCCAGGGGAGAGAAGGAGCCCCTACCTCTAAGCTGAATATTGGTCATTGATTCCAGGAAGAGAAGAATGTCTGAGGTCCTTGTCGATTTTTGATTTAATACCTCTGGGTGAATTATTAAACCTGACATATTCTGTCAGGGGAGAAATTGTTGTTGTTGTTGTTGTTATGTGCCGTCGAGTCAAACCCGACTCATAGCGACCCCTCCTTGGGTTTCCGAGGCAGTATCACTACGGAAGTAGGATTGCCCAACCTTCCTTCCAAGGAGTGGCTGGTGGGTTTGAACCGCCAGCCGTCTGGTTAGCAGGCAAGTGTCTTAGCCACTATGAAACCTCCCAAATCAATGTTTCTTAGCCTTTTGTGTTATGAAGTCCTTTAAAAATATGTCGAACGTTAGAGACTTTCAGAAAAAAATGTGCAGAAACACACAGCATATAGCAATAAAACACAAGTCCATCTATGGAGTTCACAGTAAAAACACCTGTCTCAAAGGCTTCCATTATTATACTGAATAATTTTATTTCCAAATTTTGGACATGGAATTGAATTACATGTATGTTGCTTAATGTATGTGCACAACTGGTAAAGCACTCAACTAGGAGCCAAAAGGTTGGCAGTTAGAAGCCACCCAGAGGCTCCACGGAAGACAGCCTTAGTGAACTGCTTCTGAAAGGTCATCACAGCCTTGAAAATCCTATGGAGCAGTTCTGTGAAGACACAGGGGGTGGCCAAGTGTTCGAATCAACTCCACAGCAACTAACAACAAAAAAAGAACCACAAAATGAGTTATTTTGCATATCGCTCCACTAGGTGGCACTAGACTCCCACTCTTTTATGGAAGGTGTCAGATTCAGGGTTTTCCTATTTCTGTAATCATAGGTCTCTTGGCTGCCAGATAGTTTTTACGAAGAAAATGTTAGGCGGTACTTTTCCTAATGAATTCAACTAGTTTGACCCTGTCAGCTAACACGAGGCAACCATCTGACAGAATTTAAAAATATAAATATATTACCTTAAAACAGACATTAAAAGACATGCCTTTAAAAAATTGTTTATGATTTTCCATTATGTTAAATGCACAAGCAGTAAAATCTTGGAATTTGTTTTGTAGCAACTGAAGGCAGACGAATCAGGATGTCAGCAAGAAGGTAACATTAAATTGACTTAAACCATACTGCACGCCCTTTGGGATAATCACTTTATAGCTCTTTTATGTATGCGTATGTTTTGTGTCTGTTGCTTTTACTGAATATGTTTTCATTCCTGTGTAACTGAAAAATGTTTACAAAGCAAGATTTCAAACGAATCTCAGCTTTCTTATTTTAAAAGTGATAGTGTGCTGGCGAGCACAAAGCAGCCATAAAGCAGCCATAAATGTATGCATTTAATATCTACAATGTAGAAGGAGCAACCCTTTGGTCTCTAACACCCATTCCCAAAGGGCCTGGCTGCCCCTGTGATGGTCACAAGCCCATGGCTTACTAGGAGTCCCCTGGTTTCTCAGGAACTGCCTTTGGCTTTTCCTCTGGGTCCTGCTGGTGCGATAACTATGGTCTCCACAAGTGCACTCTTTGTCTTTGTCACGGAAGCCACGAGAATAGAGGTTTCGCGTGCTCTGTCGAACTGCGAGCAGGTCACTGGAGCCTTTACATTTGTGAATTCGCAGCTTGCCAGATGTATCCTCAATGCACTGCCACTTCTGCAAAAGCCAATGTGAAAGCGGGTTATGATTCTGACCCAGGTGTTATTTATTAAGGACGGCTGCTTTAGTTTCTAGAAACATTGGCAACACCATTAAAGAAGAGTGAGTGAGGAAAGGCAAGCTTGTAAGTGACCCTGCAATACTGTGAGTCCCGATTCTCCTAATTATTCCTCTCATTGTAGGCAAATACAGATGACAGTGAAATCACTGGAAATCAGAACTACCTAAATGACACTAGAGCCAAAAATGATGTATAAATCCTCTTCCTCCAGACTAAACAGAGTATTGAATGGAACATGTAAAAGCCCTTAATTCAGCCAACCCCAGAGAGCAGCTGTCAGGGCTCTTTTCTCCAGATCCTTCTTTCTGAAAAAACAAACTCGGCTGCTTTGTTCTCTGCCTCTGAATTTCTAATGCGAGCCAGGGAAGGGTGGCAGATGAGGAAGATTGAGGTGAGTTTAATCTGAGTCCATCACCCAGAGAGCCACCTTTCATACACTGCAGACATTAGAACACTCGTCAGGTTTTGTCTTGTGCCTCTCTTTATTTATCTGCAAACACGGTACACTTCACAGTGCCGGCTGCTCCTAAGGGAGGCCTGGTCTACCTTGGACCACTCATGGGACATTTACATTGCATTTTCTAATTGTGAACCTTTTCTCAATCCGCTGCTGTCATCTCAGTCTCAATGAGGAACAAATACGACCAGTATTTCCTCAATGAGGAACAAATAGAGTACCAGTTCTAAGTATTTCTTTTTCTTTTTTTTTTTGGTTGCCTAGAGAATCCATTTTTGGAAAATGATTTTAAAAAATTTCCTTGTAGTAAAATATATATAATAAAAAAATTGACATTTAAACCACTTCCATGTATACAACTAAGCAGCATTAATTCCATTCACCACATGATGCAATCATCACTACTATCTATTTCCAAAAGATTTTCATCATCCCAAACAGAAAGCCAGTACCCCCTTAAACAATAACACCCATCCTCCCTCCCACGGCCCCAGGTAATGACTAATAAACTTTTTGTCTCTATGCATTTGCCTACTTGAGATATTCCATATAAGTAAGATCATGCAGTATTTGTCCTTTTGGGCCTAACTAACTGCACTAAACATATAGTTTTTAAGGTTCTCCAATGCTTCTTGAGTATCATCCTGGCTGAAATCACAGCTCTTCACCCACATAGGGTGAAGTCTGGCCAAGGGTCCCAATTGGCTTTGTCAGCAGGCAAATGACACTCCTGTGCAAAGTGGGGTGCAGCCATTCACAGTGAACCCAGAAGCAGAGTTGTGGTTCTCTTAGGGGAGATGGATGCCTTTCATGAGCATGCAGCAATCAGAACAGCCTCTGAGCTTCTACTGTATCTCACTGCCATCGAATAGGATCCAACTCATAGCGACCCCTCCTTGGGTTTCTCTGTGGAAGTAGATTGCCCCATCTTCCTTCCGAGGAGTGGCTGGTGGGTTTGAACTGCCAGGCTTCTGGTTAGCAGTCAAATGCTTTAGGCACGACGCCACCAGAGCTCCCTTCTACTGTATGTTGTTGTTGTTGTTTGCCGTCGAGTCAGCCCCAACTCATAGCGACCCCTCCTTGGGTTTCCGAGGCAGTATCACTACGGAAGTAGGAATGCCCAACCTTCCTTCCGAGGAGTGGCTGGTGAGTTTGAACCGCCATCCTTCTGGTGAGCAGTCAAGTGCCTTAGGCACTATGCTACCAGAGCTCCTTTCTACTGTATTTGTTGTTGTTGTTGTTATGTGCCGTAGAGTCGGCCCTGACTCATAGCGACCCCTCCTTGGGTTTCCAAGGCAGTATCATTATGGAAGTAGGATTGCCCAACCTTCCTTCCGAGGAGTGGCTGTATAGTAGTCCCCAAATCCAGATATATACAGCTTGTTCTGTGATTTCACATTAGGCCCTGCACAGTCTTGATGCTACTGAATTTGGCTACTTCAAGGTACATTAAAAAGGAAGGTTGGGCAATCCTACTTCCGTAGTGATACTGCCTCGGAAACCCAAGGAGGGGTCGCTATGAGTCGGGGCCAACTCGATGGCAAACAACAACAACAACAACAACAAGGTACATTAGGTTGCACACTTCCTTTGTGGCTTGGCAAGATTGTCTTGAAGGATCAATGTTTCCCTACAGAGAAGCATGAACTGAGGAGACAAGGCAACTACCTACCTATTAATGAAGCATGAAAAGGTAGCAAAAACAAGAATAGTCTGAGGACTAAATTATAGTGGTTTAACCAAAAAAAAGGCAAGTTAACTTGATTAAGCACTTGGAAGTTATGTCATCTTAGTTGTTCTCAAAGTTGGCTGGACACTAGGAGTTTTAAAAGCTTCACAGATGATTCTGCAGCTGGGACTCAGAGCCTCTGTTTTCGGTTAGCAAATGGTTACTGGATCTCTTTGGAGCTGGATCCCGTGTGGAGAGGAGTATGGATACATTAAGGTCTACATAGCCCAGATAGATGACTCTTTGAGAGATATGCATATATTTGGGTATATGAGTGTGAAAAAGAAACTGTGACTGGTAACTCACTGACTTACCCATGTCAGAAATAAACTCCAGTTGAACAGATGAACACTACTAGCTAACCAATACTTGCTACATTTAAGAGAAGAAAGAAGAAAAATGGATGCATTAAAATTGTGGTATTGGTGAAGAATATTAAGTAAATTGTGGGAAAACAAATCAGTCTTAAGAGAAATGTAACCAAAATGTTCCTTAAAAGTGAGGACAGTGGGACTTCAACTTGCTTACTGTAGGCACGTCATTAGGAAAGACTGTTGATGCTGCTATGTACTATCAAGTTGGACCTGATTCATAGCGACCCCTCCTTGGGTTTCTGAGGCAGTATCACTACAGAAGTAGATTGCCCCATCTTCCTTCTGAGGAGTGATTGGTGGGTTTGAACAGCCAGCCTTCTGGTTAGCAGTCAAGTGCCTTAGGCACTACGCTACCAGAGCTCCTAAAGGACATTTTGTTTGGTAAAATAGAGGACCAACAAAAGTGAGTGAAAACCTCAATGAGATGGACTGACACAATAGTCCCAGCAATGAGCTCTCACATACCAATGATGTTAGAGATGGCATAGAAGCAGGCTACATTTTGTGCTGGTAGACTATGTACAACAGGTCCCATGAGTCAGAGCCAACCCAATGGCAACTAATAACAAACAACAACTCACCTGGCTCTCTCCATCATTACTTGACAAGTAACAGAACTTAGTCTTAGCTGAAAACTGCATTTGGCCTTTTCCATGCTCCTGCCATTACATGTGGAGACCAGTAGTCCCCAGGCCTGAGTGTGGGACACTCACAGATGTTCAAATAGCTTGAGATGGTTCCCTGAAATTCTCAGAAAAGTTCTCAGAAACTGATAGACAAATGCCTTAGGCACTACACCACCAGAGCTCCTCAGAAACGGATCAACAACCACACTAGGAAATAACCATATGCCATGATGGGAAGTTTCATCAGAATAAATTACTTTTCATAGCTCCAAAATGTTTGGGAATCAGTGGTGTTTGAGTATCTGCCTTTATCTGTATCTGTCTCAAATGTAAATGTTTAAGACTTGTCTACCCACTGGGCTAATCTTTCCTCTAATATTTAAAAACTAAGAGTTGACTATTTAATGACTATCATAGCAACAGAAGAGGGACCCACACAACTCACAGCCAAGTGGAAGCTTAGAGAGGGCTCTACTTTCTATCAGATAGAAAAATCTGATTAACTATTCTTGAAAAACAATGGCATTATATTTTTTGGTGTTTCTACTTTGTATCAGCTTAAGTACAGATACTAATTTATAAATTACACAACTACAGTAGAAACCTTCCTCAATTTTAAAACCACAATGCATTTTTTTAGTTCTGTTTTTTTTTTCTTTCAGCTTAGATGAGCTGAGGGTACAAGTATATTCTTGTAGAGCATAAGGGTGTAACAGAATTTTTAATAGCTTATCCTATTCGAAACCCAACCTGAATTTTCCCATTAGCCAAATTCCTTGTTGATTTCCTGTGGGATACAGATGAAGGGAAAGGTGGTTTCCTGTCTGAAGAGTTAAATTTAACCACACCCAAAGGCTGGCACTGTCCTTAGAACTAATGATTGTATCACACAAAATCAAGTATATACCCATACATATATGCATATAAACTACATATAAACACATATCTAGGTACATACATGGGTGAAGCAAGAGGCGCTGACGAAAATGTCCATCATTTTCTCTACCAAAAACCCTTTGAAAAAGTGACTAGACCCTATTACATAAAGTAATTACCTAGAGGCTTGAAAATCTCAGCTGCAAGCATACTAGGAATGTTAATGAAATGTAATTACCACACATTTGCCACAGTCATTTTCATGTTCGATATCATGACAATTTTTATGGCTAAGCAATAAAACCTTGAAATAGCTGCAACTAAAAGGGTCATCTTATTCAGAGAGTTTATAGAGGGAGGAGAAGAAAGAATTTTTTAAAAGAATGACTCTGAAACTCATGCCTCAAGCTATTTGAACGGTCAAAATGAGAAGAGGAGATGGTTTTGCTTTGCAGAAGTGTCTCAGGAATCAGATGAAATCCGAGGTACCTGCAAATGGGATGTGGAACAGGGCTCAGAAATGGACTTGTTCAACAAGTGAACTTGCAGAAGTATAGCTGTCAAAGTCTCATTTTCAGAGGTTCTCTGATCAGTAAATCAGTTAATTGCCAAATCCAATTGTGTCCATCTTCTCCAAAGACCACTCACTCACAATGCAAATTCCTTTCTTGCTTTCTGGGACTAGACCATCTTGATTCTCTTCCTACCTCTCTGACTTACTAGTTGCTAACTGACAGGCCAGTTGTTCTAGTCCACTAGCAGATCCACAGGAGAAAAGACCTGGTGGTCTTTTCCCATAAAGATTACAGCCTACAAAATCTTATGGGGCAGTTCTATTCTGTCACATATGGTCGCTAGAGCTGGAACTGACTCAGCAGCACAGGACAACAACCGATACTTAAGCATACATTCATTCCACAAATATTGCTGCATTTTCTGTGGGCTAGATGGTGGCATAGTGCCTAAGGCATTTGATTGCTAAACAGAAGGCTGGCGGTTCAAACCCACCAGCTACTCCTTGGAAGGAAGGTTGAGCAATCTATCTCCATAGTGATATGGAAACCCAAGGAGGGGTCGCTGTGAGTTGGATCCAACTCCACGGCAGTGGTTGCATTGTGTTGCGTTTGCGAGATGCTAGATCACGGTTGTTATTGTCAGGTGTTGTCAAGTTGATTGATTATCAACTCACAGTGACCTCATATGACAAGAATGGAACTGTCTAATAGGGTTTTCCAGGTTGCAAAGCTATTAAATAATGTCATATGTTGTTATTTTTTTAGTTTAGCCTTTTCAGCTATATTAGAATTTGGAAGTAAGGTCAGGGAACATGTCTCATACTCTTGAATCTCTCCTGGAAGTTAGCTCAGCACAGAATTACTCAGTTTTTGCTTAATTATGTCTGTTTTTGTGTGCCATTGAGTTGATTTCTGACTCATAATGACCTTATATGACCAAGCAGAAACTGTCCCATAGGGTTTCCTAGGCTGTAATCTTTATGGGAGCAGATAACTAGGTTGTCTCTCCCACAGATTGGCTGGTGGATTCAAACTGTTAATATTTTGGTTAGTAGCTGAGTGCTTAACCATTGCATCACTAGGGCACCTACCTGTATATATGGCATGAGGCATTAGTGGTTCAGTGATAGAATTCTTACCTTCCATGCAGGAGATCCAGGTTCAATTCAGACCTACTTCTGAAAATCAGCCAATGAAAACCCTAAGGGTTACAAAAGTCTGAGCCACAATAATTATGAGGATGGTACAGGACCAGGCAGCATTTCCTTCTTTTGTTCACGGGGCCCTCATGAGTTGAGGGCCAATTTGAAGGCATCTAACAACATGTCACTGACCAGCATTTCCTTCTGTTGTTCATGGGGCTCTCATGAGTTGAGGGCCAATTTGAAAACATCTAACAACATGTCACTGACCATTACTGAAGAGGAGAAGGTACAAGGATTCATGTATGAAGCTAATTTGGTGGAATCAAATCTAATGAAAAATATAGGTCAAATGCCTTTCAAATAATCCCATTTATCATCAACTTCATCACTACCATCTTACCTGTTGAACTTACTTGATGCCAGGTACTACTTGGTCTAGAGCACTTTGTATGAATTTCCTCATTCAGTCCACACAGCTTTAGATCCACACAGATCTAAAGGTGTTTCCATGATTCACTCTTCGGAGCAGGATTTTATAGTAGTGAATATTACTTATATCCTACCTGGGAATGGTATTTTATGCTCCTACTGTTGTGGCTCAGTGGAAAAAGTCTAGATTTTCAAGCTACAAAACACCAGATTTGAATACCAGCTTCATCACATTGCTGTGTGCCCTGAGCAAGTCAGTTACCAAATGTAAGAACCTGTGGGGTCAAGAGAGTTAGAGATAATGTACGAGAAGAACTCAGCATATGGTAGGTGCACAACAAAGGAAGTTGTTATTATTATCATTATTAGTTTTATTACACACACACTGTTTTATTAAAGAATTTGATCTACTGTAAACTTGATGAAAGGGAGCCATTTTCAATGGAGATAAGTACTGGGTTGGGGATCTGAAGATCTCAATTTTATTTTCTTTTGCTGTTGACTCTATGGCCTTGAGCAAATTTCAGACTCTTTGTTCCTCCAAATTCCACATCTGGTAAAATAACACTTGCTCTTCCTGGCTACAAGGATATGTCATAAGAATAAATTGTTAAGTGTTTCTGGAATTCTGAGGAAAAGATATAGTGTATGAATCCAGAGCAGTACTGTTATAATTGATTTTTAAAAATGTTTATTCAATCCCTGGGCAGGTTAAGTTTTCCTAGATGTAAGCTGTATATAACACAGTATTTATTCTTCAGTGGGGAAACTGTGACTTTTGATCACACACATTTTGGTTTGAACTCTGAATTATCACTCTTCTAGTTGTGTGACTTTGGTCAAGTTATTTTTCCCTCCAAGCTTCAGTTTCTTTACATTTAAAATGGGCATAATGTCCATCAAGTGTAAATTGTTCCATGTGAAATCCTAGCACAATATTGGTGTTGTTGTTGTTATGTGCCATCAAGTTGGACCCGACTCAAAGCGACCCTTCCCTGGGTTTCCGAGGCAGTATCACTACGGAAGTAGATTGCCCCATTTTTCTTCTGAGGAGTGCCTGGTGGGTTTGAACCGCCAGCCTTTTGGTTAGCAGTCAAATGCCTTACTCCACTTCCCCTTCCAAAGTAATTACTTGCTAACATTGTTGCTGTTGTTGTTGTTGGGTGCCACTGAGTTGTCTCTGACTCATAGTGACCCTATGTACTGCAGAATGAAACACCATTTGGTCTCATGCCAGTTCCACGATCCTTGCTATACTTGAGGCCATCACCCCAGCCACTGTGTCAATCCATCTCATTGAGGGCCTTTCCCTTCTTCGTCGACCCTCTACCTTACCAAGCATGATATCCTTCTCTAGGGAATGGTCCCTTCTGATAACGTAACCAAAGTAGGTGAGATGAACTCTGGCCATTCTCTCTTCCAAGAAGCATTCTGGCTGCACTTCCTCCAGGACAGATCTGTTAGTCCTTTTAGCAGACCATGGTACTTTCAGCATTCTTCGCCAGCACCACAACTCAAAAGCATCAATTCTTCTTCGGTCTTCCTTATTCATTGTCCAGCTCTCACATGCATATGAGGTGATTGAAAATATCATGGCTTGTGTCAGGCGCACCCTAGTCCTCAAGGAGACATCTTTGCTCCTCAGCACCTGAAAGAGGTCCTTCGCAGCTGACTTGCCCAGTGCTACACATCGCCTAATGTCCTGACTACTGCTTCCTTTGGCATCGATTGTAGACCCAAGCAATGTGAAGTCTTTGACAACTTCAATCTTTTCTTCATTCATCGTGATGCTGCTTATAGGTCCAGTTGTGAGGATTTGTGTTTTCTTTATATTGAGATGTAATCCTTACTGCAGACTGTATTCTTCAATCATCATCAGTAAGTGCTTCAAGCCATCCTCACTTGCAGCAAGCAAAGTTGTGTCCTCAGCCTATCACAGGTTGTTAATGATTCTTCCTCCAATCTTGATGCCATGTTCTTCTTCATGTAGTCCAGCTTTTCAGATTATTTGCTCAGCATATAGATTGAATAAGTATGGTGAAAGGATACAGCCCTGACACACTTCTAGATTTTAAACCATGCAGTGTCCCCTTGTTCTGTTCGAACAACAGCCTCCTGGTCTATGTATAGTTTCCTCATGAGTACAATTAAGTGTGGAATTCCCACTCTTCTCAATGTTTTCCACAGTTTGTTATGATCTACATAATCAAATGCTTTTGCATAGTGCTAATCATTAGAGTTGCTCTATTTTGAATTGTATACATTTCCCAGTCGTGCCTAAGGTACTTGACTGCTAACCAAAAGGCTGGTGGTTCAAACCCACCAGCCACTCCTGGGAAGGAAGATGGGGCAATCTACTTCCATAGTGATACTACCTCGGAAACCCAAGGAGGGGTCGCTTTGAGTCGGGTCCGACTCGATGGCACATAACAACAACAACAAACATTTCCCAGATCGGTTGTTATAGCTGCTATTGAGTTGGGCCCTGACTCATGGCAATCTTATGTGTTTCAGAGTAGAACTACTCTGTAGGGCTTTTTTTTTTTTGGCTGTAATCTTTACAGAAGGAGATCACTAAGTCTATCTCCTGCAGAGCCCTCTGGGTGTGTTTGAATCACCAACTCTGGGGTTTGCAGCCAATTGCAAACTGCTTGCACCACCAAGGCCCCTCTTAGATTGATTAAGATGTTCTATTTCTTTATTTAAGGAGCTCTGGTGGCACAGTGGTAGAAGCACTCATTGTTGTTGTTGTTATGTGCTGTTGAGTCCACCTGACTCATAGCCACCCCTCCTTGGGTTTCTGAGGGGGTATTGCTATGGAAGTAGATTGCCCAACCTTCCTTCAGAGGAGTGACTGGTGGGTTTGAACCACCAGCCTTCTGGTTAGCAGTCAAGTCCTTAGGCACTACACTACCAAAGGTCAGTGGTTTAAACCTACCAGCTGCTCTGCTGGAGAAAGATGAGGCAATCCACTTCCATAAATATTTATAGCCTTGGAAACTCTGTCAGGAAGTTCCACTCTGTCCTACAGGGTTGCTGTGAGTTGGAATCAACTCAATGGCAGTGGGTGAGTTGTATTCTTATTTGTACCTACTTATGTCTGTTTTCATGAGTAAGGAACAAAAAATTTGGCTACAAATTTTTTAAAAATACACGTCAATGAAAGCTTAATTTTTCTCTCTGTCTTTCACACACACACTTGGTTCTCCTTTATACTATGTCTCATTACATGAAGCTCATTCATAATGCAGGACAAATTATGTTCTCTAAAATGCAGCTACTATATAGCAATTTTCTGATAACTGATTATGTGTCATGTCAGTACTAACATCATGAAAAATAGTTACCTGCATGTGGATCTGTTTACAATTTTTTATCTCAACACTAGGAGTCCTTGGCTGGTGCAAATGGTTAAGTATATCACTACTAACTGAAAGGTTGGCAGTTTGAACCCAACTCAAGGCACTTGGGAAGAAAGGTCTGGCAATCTCTTTCTGAAACGTCCCAGTCTTGAAAACCCTATGCAGCACAGCTCTACTGTGACACACATTAAGTCATCATGAGTTGGGACTGATTTGATGGGGACTGGTATCTCAACAGAAGGGAATATGAAAACACCATATCTACATCCCTATCCAAATTGATACTTCATTCCACCCCACTGTCAAATTTTCTCACCAATATGAGTTACTTGTACCAAGGAGACTTATCTCCTGTTTTCTCTACAGTGGGTGAGATGAGATAGGAATGGGATGAAAAGTGGAAAGGAAGGAGCAATCAGAAGAGGGAGAAAATATTTCCTCTTTTAGGTTTTAATCATTTGTAAAAGTCAATGTTGGATTGGTTCTTACAGTTTAAGGAGATAGAATAGGTTAACTGCTTTGGCCAACAATCGATAACCTTCATTTGTTGAGTGCTTGCTTTGTGTCAGGCACGGTTACAGGTCCCTTTATGTACCTTTACAGCAATCTTTGTTGTTGTTGTTTGCCGTCGAGTCGGACCTGACTCATAGCGACCCCTCCTCAGGTTTCCGAGGCAGTATCACTACGGAAGTAGAATGCCCCATCTTCCTTCCAAGGAGTGGCTGGTGGGTTTGAACCACCAGCCTTCTGGTTAGCAGTCAAGTAGTGGTAGGCACTACACTACCAGAGCTCCCACAGCAATCTTTAGGCATGTATTATTATTATTGTTATTTTTTAGAAGAAGAAACTGAGGCAGAGTTGGATTAAGTAACTTGCCTGTCGTCACATACCAAGAGAAAGATGGAGCCAGGATGCAATCCTTAGGTTCTTGATCAAAAAAATCCAAAATCCAAACCCATTGCTGTTGAAAGCATTTCATAGTAGAACTACTCCATAGAGTTTTCTTGGTTGTAATCTGTACAGAAGTAGACTGCCAACCCTTTCTTTATGGCACTGCTGGGTGGGTTTGAACCATCAACCTTTAGGTTAGTAAGTCAAGCACAAACCATTTGCACCACCAGAGGCCTTCCAGGATCCCAATAAAAAGACAATGGTTTGGAGCAAGAAATGAGGATGCAGGTGGTCCTCAGATGAGGATACAGCATTTGTGAAGGCAGAAGCAACAATGTACATGCAAATGAGAAGGTGGAAATGAGCATGTTATGTTCAAGAGACAGGAGAGAAACCTCGCCAGGATGGGCCATGTTAGAGAGCAGTGGAAATATGACAGTATAAATTAAACAGGGTGGGGCCATGTTATGTAGTTTCTGAGCAAAGTGTCTGTTTTTACGATTGTCTGTTTCTGACTTGTTTAGAACATCATTAAATACTCTTTGACATTTTACCCTGCAGTTTGTAGATTGGAAAATGTACAGAAGCCAAAATATCTAAGTGGATGAACAAATGTTCAAACATGTCCTTCAGTGTAGTCTGAAAAAGTAAAGAAGCAAGGTTTAAAGGCTGCCCGGTCCACAACTGGGCCCACGTGCAGGGGAATGGACAGTCTGAGGGTCTCAGTCCTTCCAGCTGCTCTGTCTGTGATCAGAAGAACCAGGGGGAAATGTCTGTGAGCCACACTGTAACTTGCATCAGGGGTCAGTGTGTATCTGCACATAGGCTGTCAATTTCTGGCATACTAACAATTCTAGTTTGATCTTACTGGTACTTTTTATTCATGTTCTATAGCTGGTTACAAACATTTGGAAGGATATTTGGTCAGAAGGATAAGTTTTGGATGAGAATATAGATTCTGGAGCTAACCCAGTTCTCACTCAATAAGCTAACTTCCTTTATATAATATCAATTTGCTTGATGACTGGGATCCTTGCAAAACTTTAACAAATTTTTGATTTTATATTGACACAATAGTAGAAAGCAGACTATATGGTAAGATTCTGGAATTCAAACACTGAACAAAAGGACATGACATTTGCTCTATAAAAATAAAACAAGCTGCTTTTTCCTCTTAAATGCCAGAGGATATATAAAATGTACTTCAAAATTAGATATCCATGGAATTTCTCTTTCATGTAACTCTTATTTAAGGTGTCAGTATGTATAGTTAAACGAAAAGAAAAATAATGTTCACTCTACGTCAGTGGTTTTCAATTCTGGCTGCACATTGGGAGTATACAGGAACCTGAAAAAATACTAATGTGTGAATTTCACCACTAGGGATTCTAATTTATTTTGTCTGGGATTGGACTCCATAGTGGCATAGTGGGTAAGGCATTTGGCTGCTAACTGGATGGTCAGCAGTTCAAACCCACCAGCTGCCCTATGGAAGATGGGGCAATCTACGGCCTTGGAAATCCAATGGGGGTCACTAAGAGTCAGAATCAACTCAATGGCAGTGAGTTTGGTTTTGAGATTTTTTTTGGGGGGGTTGGACCCAAGTGGCAGTATCTCTAAAGCTGTCTATGTGATTCCAGTGTGCAAGGGGTGTCTTACACACTGGGAACAAAAAAACCCCAAACTTAACTTCTGTGGAGTTGGATCCGACTCATAGCAACCTCTCCTTGGGTTTTCAATGTGGTATCTCTACCAAAGTAGATTGCCCAATCTTCCTTCCTAGGAGTGGCTGGTGACTTTGAACCTCCAGTCTTCTGGTTAGCAGTCAAATGCCTTAGGCACTGTGCCACCAGAGTGGGTCCTAATTCCATGGCTTCAGTCAGGCCAATGTTATTTGTAATGTCAAAGAGAAAAATCTGTTCTCTTATGTTTCTGCAGTGGCACCATGGTGTGAGGAGGAAGAATTGAATGCAAAGTAAAGAAATACAAGTTCTAGTGCTGGCTTTGCAGCTTAAGTTTTCTGGACCTTATTGGTAAAATATCATTGAGCCAGAATATTTTTAAGTCCCTTTCCAACTTTGATATTCTGTGATTCCAGACCTGTGTTTCTCAATATTGTTAAAAACAATATGGATGCCTTGGCCTTAGTTAGTCTGGAGTGACGCTGCTGATCAGTATCTTTCAAAGTCTACCTGACTGATTCTAATGGACAGAATTGAGCATCACAGATCTATGCTCAAGAAGCTCTGGTGGTACAGCGGTTAAGGTATTTGGCTGCTAACCAAAAGGTCAGTGGTTTGAACCCACCAGCCACTTTGCAGAAGAATGATGAGGCTGTCTGCTAACATAAAGATTTACAGTCTTGGAAACTCAACAGAGGGTTGCTATGAGTCAGAATCAACTTCATGGGAGTAAGTTTGCTTTTGGTTTTGGATCTATGCACTTGGTTGACCAAAAGTTTTTTAAAATAGAATTTAGGATTTATGTGTGTCCATGCACACATGCGTGTGTCTGTACGTAAATGTTCCTGTCTGTACGTAAATGCCTGGCTGAGACAGAAAGATAGAATTTCACACTCAGCCTTCTTTTGACTCAGGACTGCAGAAGTAATGCAAACACATATGTCTATGTTGTCTTAATTAGTCCCTGCTGGTTGTTCTGTTCACATAGTTGGGTAGTGATGCCAAGTGTCTGGGATTCTAGCCCATTTTAATTCCTTGTTGGCATTACAGGAATGAAAACAATAGGTAAGATGGCATGGAACAATACTAATACTCAACATTTGCACATTGCTGTACAATTTACCTAGTACTTTACACATATAACATCATTTCACAAGACTGAAATGAATTCTCCCATTTTAGAGATAAAAAAAAAAAAAAAAAACAAAACTTGAAACTCAGGAAAAATTGTCTTGTCCAAGAACACACAATTATTAAGTGGTGGATACTCATGTTCTAACCCAAACCTTCTGACCTCATTTTTTTATTTTTTCATGCATCCAAATTGATTCTACCAAACAATCCTTAGGTGGCCAGGCACAAGAAGGGAGTGGGGGATACACTATTTGTTCGGGGATCAGGAATGAAGAAAATGGAACTAAGAGGGCTGATTTTTCCCCTCTATGTGACATAAAGAATCAAACCAAAGAGAGGACTCTATTGTCTTTTGAAGTTAGCTAAGTTGGTAAGATGCAGCGAAATAGGATACAGGCTAGCTGTGAAACCAATGCCAAAAGAACAGTTTCCAAGCAAGTCAGTTCTAGCCTTAACTGTCACCATGATCCTGGGTAATATAAGCTCATTATTCTGGACTTTTTATTCTTTTTAAAAAGTCAGTGATATCATAATGAAGAAGGGAACCTTCAAAGTATCCAAATACAAAGATCAAAGGGCCAAAATATAAATAGTCTACAAAATAGAACAGAACTATCAGATCAGTCACAGATATTTTACAATGGCCTTGGAGAGCCTCAAACTGTTCTTGAATTTATTAGCTTCTTAAGCTATGGATAGAGCTCTAGAAAGCACAGCTGTAGAAGTCTCTGGGTGTGTGAACGGTTAAGCACTAGGCTACTGTTTTGGTTCTCTAGTACTGCTATAACAGAAATACCACAAGTGAATGCCTTTAACAAACAGGGATTTATTCTTTTACAGTTTAGGAGGCTAGAAGTCTGAATTCAGAGTGCTGGCTCTAGGGACTGGGTGAAGGCCCCTCGACCTCGTGCTTTAGCTCTGCCTCTTGTTCCAAGCCCACTGGTGTTAGAGTTGTCTCCTAGCTCATGCAACTGCTGGCTGCTGAGGCTAATGGATCCAAGGTTGGTGGGAAAAATGGGACAATCTCAAAATCAGCAGGCAACACAGCAAGCTAACAGGTTAAAGTTCAGGAACAATCCCAAGGCTGGCAGACAACATAGGAGGCCACTAATTCAAGGCCAGGGACTGGAGATGAAGACTCAGAAAATGCAGAATCCAAATGTGCCAAAAAGCTAGAAACCATTCCCAAATGGTTTCCCATTCTTCTTATATACTGGAAGCTGGCCACACTCTTTCAATTACTTAGCTGCTCACAGCAAATTCCACCATGGAGGTGATTAAATCTCATCATGGGGAATAACTACAACCAGCAGTCAAGCCACTCAAAACTATGGCCCAGCCAAGCTGACATACAACATTAACCACCATAGGTACTAACTAAAAGTCTGGTAGTTTGAACCAACACAGATGCACCACAAAAGAAAGGAATGATGATATGCATCCATAAGAAGCATGATAACTGAATGGAACTCAGTTCTACTCTGCAACACATGAGTTGGAATCAAGTCCCTGGCAACTGGGTTCCTTTTTTTTTTTTTTTTAAAGCATAGGTATAAGTTAGAATTGTTATCTCTCATACTTATCCAAGTATCAGGATCACCTGGAGGACTTGTTAGAACAGAGTGCTGAGACCTACCCCAGAGGCTGATTCAGTAGGTCTGGGGTGGCTGCAGAGTCTGGCAAGCTCCCAGGTGATGCTGATATTGCTGGTCTAGCTGTCACACTCTGAAAATAACATTTCACTCATGTCATGTGTTCACCTAAGCTTGAGACAAGGTCCCTAGGTAGCACAAAATGTTTGTATTTGACTTCTAACCTAAAGGTTGGCAGTTGGAACCCACCCAGTGGTAGTGGAAGAAAAAGTCTGGTGATCTGTTTCCATACAGGTTACAGGCAAGAAAGCCTTGTGGAAACAGTTCTACTCTGTAGCATGGGAGTTAAAATCAACTTAGTGGCAACTAACAACAAGTGTGAGGAAATGTGAGATTCTCTGGGTCTTCATCTCTCTAGGACACTATTGATTCCCTAGAGCTCATTTCTCCTCAATTTAAGGAAATCCTTTAGCAAGAAGCTATCATCAGGACTATCATTTCAACCTCTGTTCCATGAATTTAGACACTTCTGAAAGAGATTATTGCCAAAATTCTTACATATCCATATGACAGAATCTAAATTCAGTTTGATTTGCAAAGAAATAAAGCAACAGAGGAAATTCCAGGGAGCAACATATTAAAGCATTTCATGGGGGCAAAACAAGTTTAAACAAATTTGAAAAAGCAAAATAGAGTTTTTAACGTAGTTATTGTTCAGCACATAAGCAAAAGGCTTGCACCAAAGTGCCATAATCTGGTTTACATTACATTTGCCCTTTAGGACATACATTAAAATTTCAGCCTAAGCCATATGGGGAGGTTTTGCAAAATTGTATACTGAAAGGTAGGCAATGTACCTTATTCCCAAATGGTTATAATGCTCACCACTTAGAGGGCTAAAATAGTAACAAGATCACCAATTTGCATGAGATATGTTTAACATTGAGCATTTCCAACTCCTGAATAAAAAGTAAATTAGCCTATTGTGGCTGGCTCATAAAAATCATTTCAAAGCTACAAAACAATTCTGAAGTTAAATTCATAATAATACTTAGAGCTTCCATAAACAGGATTTGAAGACTTTAAATTAGAATATAATGAATAGGTGTAAGCTTCTCCACTAAACACTTGAAAATTAAGACTTTTTAGAATACTATAAGGCCTAGTTTTATCCTTTCTTTCAACAATCCTCCCTCCCCACTCCCTTCTGTTTCAAAAATATCTCTGTATACAAAAGGCATGAGGAAATACAGAGAATATAAAGTCATGTTTATTACTAATGCCTATTCAATAAGCTAGATTCAATAAGCTATACACATAACAGATGTATAATGAATGAGCTCATGTTCACCAGGCTGCCCATTGCATGTGCTTGATATCTTGAACTGCTGGCTGTGTAGATGTCTAGAGGCCAGACAAGTTTAAAAAGACTCACAAAAGAGCTAAACTTCTCTTGATCTAGTTAATGTCACTTATCTTGGAAGGTAGTGGGGTAGGGTAGTTGAGAGGCAAAATTCTCACCTTCTATGGAGGAGACCTGGGTCCAATTTCTGGCCAATGAACCTTTTATGCAACCACTACCTGCCTTCTGGTGGAGGCTTGCATGTTGCTATGATGCTGAATAGATTTCAGCAGAGTTTCCAGACTGAGACTAGGAAGAAAGGCCTGCCTATTTTCGCCCAAAAACCAACCAATGAAAACCCTATGGATCACAATGGTCCCACCTGCAAATGATCCTGGTGATGAACAGGACCAGGCAGCATTTTGCTCCCCTGTGCATGGAAGTGCCAGGAGTTGGGGGTCTGACTCAATGGCAACTAACAACAACCACAATGTTGGGAAGTGGCAAGTTTCCTGAGTTTTTGAATCAAACTCTTGTTTGATCCTAGCTCTGCCACTTACCAGTTTCTCATCTGCAAAATGAGAATGATAATGCCTACCTCACTCAACAGGTAGGATGATTAAAATGAGATAACCACAATAACAACAAAAACCCACTGCCACCATCGAGTTGATTGCAACTCACAGCAACCCTATAGGAGTAGGAAGAACTGTCATGAAGGCTTTCCATGGCTGTAAATCTTTATGGAAGCAGATTGCCCCATCTTTCTTCCACGGAGTAGCTGGTGAGTTTGAACCACCAACCCACTGGTTAGCAGCCAAATTTGTTAACCAGTATGCCTCCAAAGCTCCTTATTAAATTGAGATAATACATATAAAAATCCATGTACAGTGCCTTATAAGGAGCTCTGGTGATGCTGTGGTAAAGGCATTGGGCTGCTAAACAAAAGGTCAGCTGTTCAAACTCACCAGCCTCTCTGCCAAAGACAAGCCAGTCTGTTTGCATAAAGATTTATAGCCTTGGACACACAACAGGGGCCACGAGGAGTCAGAATTGACTTGATGGCAGTGGGTTTGGTTTGCTTTGGTATAGTGCCTTATATAACACAAATGCTCAATAAATATTATTAGTTCTTGTCACTTCCCCCAATTTTGTTTTAATTTGCAATTATTTAGGCAGAAATTTAGTTCTTTTTTCATCATGACATAGCCTTTCCTTTTAGTGTGTTAAAAAATGGTTTGTGTTCATATATACTTACTTAGAAATAGGACTGTGTTAATTCATCATTTCTTTAGTTCTTATTGATAATAGTTTGTGTATGGGTAGCCCTGTCTGTATGGTAATATTCCTATTAACGAAGAGCATTCATTCTAATCAATTACTTGATGTTAGAAACATTTTGACCAGAGGTAGAAACCATGAACAAGCAGAATATAGTTTTCCGTTTCATTCCCCAACCTTGGTCATAGGTTCTGTTCACCATACTGTGTTAGATGACATCTAACTTTGACCTAAGGTAAGATAACTTAGTCATCTCCCTTGTGGTGGTCTAAACAAAAACTCAGCATCTACCAATGGTCTTGACCAAGTTGTTTTCCAACTACTTCTTGATTGTTAGGTAACATGACCCCCAGGAATGATATCATTTCTTCAGATGGAACCAGTCTCTGATCTTTCTAACAGAACTTCTTCTGAGAACATCATCTCTTTTCACTGGAGGAAGCCTAAGCAATCAGCAGGAGGCCCTCCTTGGACCAGTTAGACAACCCCTGCAAAACAGTCAGCTGTGAGATGCTACATTGAGTTTGCCCTTATGGCAAATGTGAGAAGCTTGCTTTCATTCAAATGTACATTGATTTACATGTTGAAAGTCTTTAAAATTAGAAGTGGAGAAGCATGTGCATTGTGGTGAAGAAGAACTGCATCACTCACCTGTCCAGGTTGCTCACAGGCAGTCTGGTACCTTGCCTGTTGGCAGAGTTCCTTGACTCTCTCATATTTGGGCAAGTGGTTTGATTGTTGGATATTCTTACTGGATTCTTCTTTTTTACGTAGGAATTTGCTTTGACAGAAAAAGAAAAACTTCTTACTTGAGAAGTGACCCAAATTACCTTCCCCGCCTATTCTCTTTTTCTCCCCTGCCACATGACTCCAAATGTGGTAGCCTTCAAACGGCAAGAAATAGTTGTTAATACTCTGTTCAAAGGAGTTCAAACTTTGATGAGTCCATTGTGAAAATTATAAGCTGGCTCCTATCAAGATGAGAGGTTAGGATAGGAAGAATCATTTCTCCCACAAAGCATTAATTTCAAACTTTTTAGTTTGAAAATGTTTAGTTTTACAGGCTCATGAGCAATGTCCTTTTTTTAAAAAAATTATATAAATGCTTTCTCTCTATAAATTTAAGTACAAAAAGAACAAGTCAAGAAGCATTATGAATCAAAAAGGGGAACCCAGAAGTGGCTAAGAAATAATTACAACCATATATAACTTAAAACCATAAAAGTAAATAAGGAAAAGAAGTAGAAACGAGGGTGGCAGGCAAGCCTTGGAGGCTTCTGAGCGAGGGACTTGAGAAGGATGCTTGAGAAAATCAATCCACTGGTTCTATTAGGAAACAAAGCTGAGAAATGCAACAGCAAATCCACATCATAGATGTTTTGGCCCCATATTTGGAGAATTTATTCTTTACAATTCTGATGCAACAATAATTACTCTGTAGGCCAGCAGAGAATGAATAGCACATCATTGAATCTTGCGACTAGATTTACAAAATCTTAGTAAACCAAAATAAGAGAGGGAAAAAAACACCCAGCAGAGAGAACTGCCCACTAGAACTGGTTCTCAGAAGCACCCAAGGAACCAATAATTACCCTCTTTCCACTAGGAATGTGTCACGCCAAATTTTGGCCTTCTTGTTTGTTCGAAACCTGAAAGCAAAATAACAATATTTATTGTAGGCATCTGGATGGTTTTCCAAATGGATCTGTGCTAACAGTTTATTTAAAGAAACACCTCTCACTTCCCGTGGATCAGTACTGCGTCTTCATCAATGTGCTATTCATAAACAGCCTAGACATTTCCGGCTGGGGTGATCCTTATGGGCAAAGTATATTTGCCTTCACTTTTCTCAACTGTTGGCTGGCTCCAAGTGCCTGGCTGAGGAAGGATATTGACGCACCTGTTACCTGGCTTTTCCAGGTCCAGGAGTTTGAGGACAGACTTGCCGTCCACGTCAGGAGGTGTGTCAAGCCCAGCAATATCCAGGATAGTAGGGGCCAGGTCGATGTTCAGAACAACCTGTGGGACTCTGCAAATGGACAAATGGTTACGCTCCAGACCCAACACCAGTGGAGGGTGGCATTTAGGATTTATTTTTCTACAGCACTGACTCATCTGCCTTCAGCTCTTCTTATTCTCTCACCTGGTCTCTCCAGGGATGGGTGGATGCACTTGCCAGGATCAGTGTGCAGCAACTGCACACAAAAAGACTGATGGACTCTATGAGAACACAGTCTGTAGCCTCACACCCTGGCTGTACTGCCAGACCAGACGTGGTCTAATAAACATTTTTTGTCAGATGTACACTTTCTTCTAAAACCCTGCAGTCCATAACTTATCTGTTGAACTATGGCTTAAAAAAAATCAATATTCTAAAAAAAGGATAGAAGGTTTTTATAATTGAATCTAACCCAAGTTACCTAATCCTTCAAACATAAAGCCTTCTAACTATAGATCTGACAATTTCCAGGGTGTTTCTAATGATCTTAGAAGTTATGATAACATTCTTAGAAGAAACCCTTCTTACTGTATCACCCTTTTCCCTGGATGCAGTGTAGCTGAGCAGCAGAAGAGGTCTATGGAGGAGATTGAGAATATCTGAACTTTGGAGCCCAAACCTCCCACTTCTAGGGTGGGAGACTCTGAATGAGGCACTTAAACTCTCTAGCAACCTTCTTCGTTGTTAAATCAGGAGAGTCCAGGTTAGATGCTCTTTAAGGGTCATTTCAGCTTCTGTAGTCTATTTCCACTTTTACCCTTTTCATAATCCTTTCATGTATATGATCTCATTTTATTCAACAGATTCTGATGTGATTGGCAGGACATACATAACCTATCTTATAATGGGAAAACAGAGACACAAAGGGATTCAGTGACTTGCCTAAGGTCAAAAGCTGGGTGACAGAAATACAACTTCAGTCCTTTAGGCCTCTTTTCTTTTAAAAGAAAATCATGCTCACTGGAGTGTATAAGCAAAAATCATTGAATTGGAAGTTGTTCTGTTATATATATATTATCACAATAAAACAGAAAATCATAATATCTTAATTTTCTTTAGTAATAACTGAGAAAACAAAAGGCTAAGAGAATGGTATTGGTTATTTTTTAAAAAAACAACAAGATGGCTCTGGTTCAAAGAACTTAAGATTGTGTTTCTAAAAATCACATTCTATATCTCTGTACACAGGCCAAACAGACATGCATTCTGATCAATTTGAGAAAATTCATCATTGATAAAGTTAGCTTTCCTTTTTTTTAAATCGTACACTTCAGTTAATTTAACATATGACAAGAGGGGAAAGACTTTCATCTTCTAAATTACCAACCTACATACACTCTTTTTTATTTTAGATGAAAAGGAAACTAGACACTGGGATTAGTAATCAAATTATTTTAGTTATATGTGAACTCCAACAGCTGAAATGTTGCAAGTGGAGAAATACGTACATTGATCCTGGTTCCACACTTGGACCACGGATAAAGAAAGGCACACGGATATCAAAGTCATATGGCATGGATTTCCCCTTGACCAGTCCAAACTGTCCAATATGATAACCGTGGTCAGCAGTGTAAATAATGTACGTGTTCTCCAGCTCCCCTGTTTCCACAAGCATGTTATACAGCTGAAACACAGCACAGGGGCAAGTCAGAATCAACAGTGATGACATTCAATAGTGATGCCATGTTTTCCTGCAAATCCTTTCCCTGTTATTTTTAAAAGGCAAGGAAGAGTTGATTTTTTAATAAGGTTGACAAACACAAAAATTATTCACATTTTCTAGATGCTTATAATCTTGGAGAGGAAAATGTCCAATAATACAATTGAGACATAACTTTTTGAATCTGGAACATTCTACTTACAGGTTTTGTTCATCTTTCTGGGTCAAAACTAAACTAAAAAACACACAAAAAAAACCCCTACCATTAAGCTTTATAGGTTTCAATTTGAAATTCAAGATTAAAGTAAATTTTAATATCACTCTTGTATTTTGTGGGCGCAGGCATAGCAAGGATTGTCAGGCTGGCACAGACTGGGCAGTGCTTCATTCTATTGTACATAGGGTCGTAATGAGTCGGAGCCAACTTGATGGTACCTAACAACAACAACAATAACAACAACTTGCATTTCATTACCAGGGGCTGAAAACAGACTGCCTCTGAGTCTGATTGAGTTAGATCCAGCTTTCAGGCATGTTTTCTTTGGTTTATGCTATATATTAAAATTTAGAAAATTTCACATCAAAATTCTGTATTTCTGGCTTTTCTTAAAAAAATCAGAAAAGCAGCCTATATGACTATGAGACCAGAAGAACTAGATGGTGCCCCGCTACCACTGTCATCCACTTGGAAGGGGATCTATGTAGGAGATCTTTGATAGAGAGGGAGAACAATGTGGGACAAAACTCAAAATCATTTGGAGAAAAAAAAGGGGGGGCCAGGTTTGCTGGTCCGATAGAGCCTGGTGGAACCACTGAGACTATGGCCCCTAGCTGCCCTTCAGGTCTGGAATTGAACCCACACCCAAGGTTTCCAGCCAAACAAAAGACAGGCATATGAATTGAACATTTACCTCAGGTAGATACATTCCTTAGAGAGAACAATCTTGGGAAAAAGAAGGGCTGCTTATGCACAAGGAAACAGCTCAGGGGGCAGGAGCCCATGGAGGGATGGACACTGGGAAGAGGTAACTCTAGGGAGGAAGTGGGAGGGGAGTTGTTGTATTGTGGTAAACTGTGGTCAATGTCATGAGACAAAGTGTATGTGAACTGCTGTATGGAAAGTGAATTTGCTCTGTAAATCTTCACCCAAATCACAATTAAAAAAAAAAAAAAAAAAATCAGAAAACCTGGCAATACTGCATCCACATTTCTACATGGACAAAACTAACATGAGCTGGGTAGTTTCTGCCCGTCTATTTAATTTCAAATAAAAAAAAACTTCAACAGTTGCCATCAAGTCAATTCCAACTCTATGTATGTCAGAATAGAACTGTAGTAAGTTGCCAGGTCTTTCTTCCAAGGCATCTCTAGCTTAAACCACCAACCTTTTAGATAGTAGCCGAGTGCACTAACTTTTGCACCACACTGGGAAAGGCACTTAATTTCAAGTTCATCATAATCACCACCATCCCTTACTGCCTTATACTATAGCACTGGTGATACAGTAGATAAAGCATTCAGTTGATAAGCAAAAGGTCAGTGGTTCAAACCCACTAGCCACTCCATGGGAGAAAGATTTCTCTGCTCTCTTGGAAATTTACAGCCTTGGAAACTCTGTGGGGCAGTTCTGTTCTGTAGAACTAGGTTCTACATAAGTTGCTAAGAGTCAGAATCAACTTGATGGCTGTGGTTTTTTTTTTGGTTTGGCCCTGCTTTATTCATTTACATGACTTCCTCAATTCCAGAAGGTATTTAAGGGTGTGGCCCATGATTTACAATGTTGTTGTTTTTTGCTGTTTTCCATTTGCTCCATAAAAACCAAGCCTGGAGAGGTAGACAGAAAAAATAGGGAAAAGATTTGGAAGATTTAGGGTGGATAGTTAAGTTAATAGGAGCTCTGGTAGTACAGTGCTAAGGCACTTGACTGCTCACCAGAAGGCTGGCGGTTCAAACCCACCAGCCACTCCTCGGAAGGAAGGTTGGGCAATCCTACTTCCGTAGTGATACTGCCTTGGAAACCCAAGGAGGGGTTGCTATGAGTCGGGGCCGACTCGACGGCAAACCACCACCACCACCAGTTAAGTTAATGAACACCACACACACACACACACACACACACACTCTCTCTCTCTCTTCTCTTTCTCTCTCCCTTAAGATGATGTTGGAAAATTAAAAAGAAGTAAACAGGTCTGGCAAGAATTAAAAAAAAAAAACAACTCACTGCTGTCGAGTCGATGTCAACTCATAGCAACCCCTCCTTGGGTTTTCGAGGCAGTATCTCTACCGAAGTAGATTGCTCAATCTTCCTTCTGAGGAGTGTCTGGTGGGTTTGAACCGCCAACCTTCTGGTTAGCAGTCAAATGCCTTAGGCATTATGCCACTAGAGCTCCCCTGGCAAGAATAGATCTATATAAAGAAAGCTGGACTAACACTCATCACGGAGGTGAGTGCATGTGCTTACCCTTTCCAGAGAATCATCCACTGACATCAGCGTCTGGAGCCTCTTGCGCTGTAGAATGTTTGTAAATTCCATGTGGATGGGCAGCATAGGCCCCGTATACTGCATAATCCAGTGTTTATCCATATTTGGTGCATAGTTATAACTAGGAGTTCTGAAAATATCCAGAAAGGAATCTTACTACATATTTTTTACTTAGTCATTTAGGGAAATATCTCAAGTTAAAGGTTGTGAAATAATCACTTACAAAAGATAATTAAGAAACTACTAACTATTTTTCTTTCTCAAATACCTCTTCTTTTTATTTACAAGAAGATCTGAAGTCTTCATCACACCAAATAGCATACATTTTCTGAAGGTATATGAAAAATTCAAACTTTTAAACCAAGACTGGATGCTGATGAGCAATCTTTCTTAAAAATGTAATTAGTGCAAATTCATTTGGGTTCATTGAATAAAATGTGTAATAAATACATCAGATGATTACGATTATGTTACAAATCTACAGATAAAGCTCAGTAATAGAGACAGGCATGTTCTCATAGTAATGTTAACTCATAAAATTTTACTGCTAATTATGCTATTAAATACAGTCACAAATATGGGGAATGATGATGAATCATAATTTCAACATTTTTCTCTTGAATTTATTATGGTTTTTTAAAATTCTTTAGTTATATATCTAATATCTCTGATTTTTTCCACTCTATTCCTATTCTAGTATACAGATTCCATTGACCTAATTGGATTTGTTGCAATTACAAACTACTTCTGTAATATACATGTTTACCAATAAATCTATTCATTTTATAGACAGCTCATTATTGTCACAGAGCACAATATCTGTTAATAATATAGACATGGATCCAATTGTTTTATGATAGGTCAATTTGGGTCTATATTTAATCTATCCCAGAAATTAAAGTGTGGCATCCCACAGATTCCATTGAGGACTCTCACAAAATACCTCCTCTTTGAACTCTCAGCCAATTCCTGACCTCAGATTACTAGATGCTGCCACTTCATGCTCCCAACATACATATCTAGGCTAGAACAATTCTCACACTGAAAATTACTTGTTTATATCTGTCCTTCCCCAGACAATCATCTACTTGAATCTTCTTAGATGCTAAAACAAAAACAAGAACCAAAGGCAGTGCTACCGAGTTGATTCCGAACTCTGATGTACAATGGTTAAGGCATTTGACTGCTGACCAAAATGTCATCAGTTCGAACTCACCAGCCACCCTGTGGGACAATGATGAGGCAATGTGCTTCCATAAACATTTGTAGCCTTAGAAACCCTATGGAGTAGTTCTACTTTGTCACTATGAGTCCTTAGATATTAAGTATTAAAAAATTTGTTTAATTAGCTATTCTGAGAAGTCGGTTTATTGTCCCCATTTTACAGAAGAGAAAACTGAAGCTTAAAACCAAACTAAACCAATCATTTGCCATTGAGTTCTTTCTGACTCATGGCAACCCCAGGTGTTACAGAACTGCTCTATAGGGTTTTCTTGGCTGTAATCTTTTCAGTAAGCAGATCACCTGCTCTTTCTTCCACAGTACTGCTGGGTGGATTTGAACCACTAGCCTTTAGGTTAGTAGTTGAGAATAAATCATTTGTGCCAGCCAGGGACCAAACTGAGACTTAGCAAAGTTAAATAACTTCCCCATGATTCACAGTTGGTAGAACCAGGACTTGACTCCAAAGCCCATCTGCTTTAACAAAATGTGAAAAAATAAAATAAAGTGAGGGGTGCATCCTATGTCTGAGAAGGCTTTTAATACAAACAACAACTTTGCAACAGAGAGTCTCAGAGAACAATCAATTATGTTAAATGAGAAATGTGATTCCCAAGTTCTGTTCTGGGGAGAAACTTACTGGTGAAAGACTATGGATAATGGTAACTAAATGTGACCTGGTGCCATCACTTAAATTATAAAACTAGAGAAACAGTCATTCACCATTCAGGAGCCTTGACTTAGCCTTGATAGTATGAATATTCCACTGATTCAGCTGGGCTGTGATGTTTGCACAGGTAAACATGGAATTTCTGAGATACATGGTGGTGTGGTAGGACATTTTGATGCCCCATATAAACCCCACCAATGATTATACTTCTTCTTCTGCCAGTGGATTTGCAGAATTTCTTTTCTGATGGTAGAAAATACTAATTGGATATCACTGGAACCATCAGAAAGTGTTGTTTGGGTATCATTGACCTTTTTGGAAGCACCGAGTTGTCTTGATCAGTACAGAAGCTGGTTAACTAGCAGCAGTATATAGAATAGCACAAATAGCAATATGCCATTTATCACAGAAGACAAAGTTTCTATAAGCATATAACTTATGCCCAGAAGTACAAAGTATAAGTCAACTCCCTTTTAATGAGGCAGATAGTAGGTGTAGAATTGGACTCTGGTTTAATTTCCTCATCTTTAAATGGTGATAATAGAACCTCTTTTAAATGGCTGTTGTGAGCAACATATAAATACACACACATATATTAATTATAAAGTGTCTAGAACAGAAGCATATGAGTTTCTCATATGAGCGCATAAATGAATGCATTCCACATAAGTACCTGAACTAAAAAAAAAAAAAAAAAACTGTAGTATTAAAAAACAAACTCTTTAGGTATCATCTGCAGGTTTTTTGCTTTTTTTTTAACAGAGAAATTTTCAATATAAACTTTCTTTTGCTTCCCAAAGTGAGTGATTCATGACCAAGTGGTCCTGCTTTTTTGGTCTGTAAGAGTTCCTTACATTGAAAAATGAACCTGGGCAGTATAAGACCCTCTGGATCTCAAAGCTTGTGAAGTAGGATAGGACTTAAGCCCATGTTTCTTATTCTCCATGCAGCATGTCATGTTACAAACAGGATTAGATTAAGAGGTTGAGGAGGAGCAGACAGAGGGCTTCTAAGTCCCATCAGAAAGGGTTTTATACTCAGTGGGGTAGTTCGAGGCCAGAGATCTATAGCAAATTGCTTATGCAAGGTCCCTTAACCATTTACTGATATGGGCCCTGGAAAAGAACCCAACTATAAAAGATTAGCTATACAGAGTTTCTTTGTAATACCTAAACATCTTCCCCTTGTTGCCTTTGATGTTGGGCTGGCTTAATTTTAAAATAAATCTAGTTGACTTTTTGCAAACCACAAAGCCTCAACACAAACAAAAATTACAATAGGGAACCAAGATGCAAGCTTACAAAGGGCAAATTACATCTCCCCCCAGTTACCTTGATGTGCTTGGCGTCTCTCCACCTCACTCCAAGGCATAGGGAAGGTTGCAGAAAATTACAAGCCTCAAATTGGACTCACGGATTTACAGAATGACATATGTTAAATCTGGCTTATATTAAAAGAGGGAGTTCAGGGTCTATTGTCAAAGCTGCTTGCCTCCCCCCCCTCCTTTTTTTTCCTTTATTTCTCAATATGCAAGATGACCTCCTGCTCTGGGGATGAAATCCCAGGTGGGGTCTCAGCGGGGGGCATGGAAGGGGAGCATGCATTTGCCTTTTAAAGGAAGACAGACTGCCACTGCTTCCCACAGAACAGCAGCTGTTCCAGGGACCTGCAGGTGGAAGGTCGGGGGTCAATGGAACTGACAGTGCTGTTGAAAAGTGATCTTTTGCCAGAGACCTGTGGTTGCCTCCTGCTGGGGGCTGCCAAATTCCTGGAAGATGCAGCCTTCTGTCCTCCAGTGATAATTAAAGCTTGCTTCTCTAACTGACCAACTGACTGAAAATTATACAAACAGGGCCTGAGGTTGTCAGCTAGAACACAAGCCACTGCAAAACACAGGTAGGGTTTTAGGAAAAGAGGAAAATCACACACTCAATTAATTATGCCAGAAAGTTTTGGAATTAGAGTCACATTCTCAACCCAGCTCCGTCACTTACTAGCATGTGATCTTGGGCCAAAATCTTCACTAAGCCTCAGTTTCTTTATCTATATAATGGGAACAGTAACTTCGAAGAGTTCTTGTGAGGGTTTAAGAGATTTTAGTGACTCTAGAGAGCAAATATAGGCCCATATCATACCCAGGCTTACATGTAGCAGCAAAAGATCTCATCATTTGATAGCTCATTTGATTGTTGTGGCAACTTTGAGGGTTGGCAGGGCATAGTATCACAAAGCGCAGAGAGGCAGCTCAGAAAGAACGTGCTGGGGCAGCGCTCAGACAGATTCCTTCTGCCACATCACACAGTCACAGAGTCCCTCCCTGCAGTCCCAGTCATTCAAAGAGGAACTGATTCATATACTTCTTTCTTGCATTTGTTGTTGTTGTTATGTACTGTCGAGTCGGACCCAACTCATAGTGACCCCTCCTTGGGTTTCTGAGGCAGTATCACTATGGAAGTAGATTGCCCCATCTTCCTTCCAAGGAGTGGCTGGTGGGTTTGAACCGCCAGCCTTCTGGTTAGCAGTCAAGTGCCTTAGGCACTATGCTACCAGTCCTAAAATCCTTAGCCTTCATCCTGGTTTAAACTATTAACTGGTCCTGCTTTTCATTCAAATGCCTCCCACTCATTGCTGAGTTCCTACTTTTTTGCAAATACAGAGTGAAGTCTGACCCTACAAGGCACCTATTGGATGCATCAGTGAAAAAGTGAGTAACACTATTTGCTTTAAAATTGAGAGAAGCAAGGACCAGATTGTCACTTTTAAGTTTCTTTTATTTTCTTCTTTTAAAAAAACCTGTCTGGTGATACTTGTCTGTTCAGGTAAGAGTTTTACTTAGAACTGAATGCCCCAGACTTTAAAGTCTCAAAACCAAACCAAACCAAACCACCAAAGCAAAAACCAACTGGATCACAGAAACTTCAGACTACTGCATTTGTAAGTTCAACCTTCACCATTAATTTTAAGTTTCTTTGTGGTTTGATTTTCTTCCCAGTATTGTTTATTGACATGACAGGAATCAGAACTCTGAAAATCAATAATGTCACCTTTCTTTTTGACAGGTAGGTCTTTAGGAGAATAATTCTTTCTAGTAAAGAAATAGTTTCAAGAAATGCATGTGTTGTATATTAAATCCACACTCAGGGGACTGTAAAGAACTTAGCAGTTCATTTTTACCATTGATGGCCTTTGCTGTCACCGCAGCAAAAATAAATAGATTTCTAGTGTTTTATATTTGAGCATGTGTTTTACCCATTTGTTATTTAGTATTAAGCAACTATAAAAAATCCAACTACCTAACTCTTAAAGGGTACTGGTAGCAGGATCGTCATTCTCTGAGAAATGAAATAGGTCTCAATTCCCAGAAGCAGCCAGTTATACAGATTTAAGACACACACTCAGAGCATGAAATTGGAAATTCTATACTTAATCTCCCAAGTCACACCATCTCAGCTTTCACTAAAATTGAACTTATTTAATTGACTTTGGGCAGATATTCCCCACCTGAGTTCAAATATCTTTAGGTAACAAACCCATACGGAATAAGATCAAATGATATTGATTATAGGTATATAAAAAAATTAAAGTCTTCTAATTTAGCTAGGAACCTTAGGGGGTAGTGAGTTTATGGTAATGCAGAAGGAACAACTCAGAAAACGAGGGTGAGAATGGTTGCACAACTCAAAGAATATAATCAATGTCACTGAATTGTACATATAGAAGTGGTTTAACTGATGCCTGTTTTGCTGTGTGTATTCTCAACAACAAAAAGTCTTCCAATGATGCACACATCAATCAGGATTGTATACATACATATCTAAGAATTGTCTCTAATATTAATCATGGCTGTGATGTGAATTGAGCAAGCCTTGTGGTATGAGAGGGCATCACTGGGTGGTGCAAAAGCTAAATGCACTTAGCTGCTGACCAAAAGGTTAGAAGTTTGAGTCCACCCAAGAGATACCTTGGGAGAAAGGTCTGGTGATCTCCTTCTGAAAACTAAGCCACTAAAAACCCTGTGGAGCACAGTTCTCTTCCGACACCCATGGGGCCACCACATGTTAGCAGCAAATGATAGTATAATGGGAAGGTCATGTGGGACACAGAGAATTGAGTTTTGGTCCCAGCTTTCTCCTTAACTACTTATATGACCTGGACAAAGTCACTTGGGCCTTCATTGTTTAATCTAAAAAATTATGAAATTAGATTAGATGATCTCCTAGTATCCTTTTAATTCATCAAGTCTATTGTTTCAGTTTGTTGACACTAATTCAAAAAATGCTTTAATGTCTGCTAGTTGACGAGGTTAACATGTTTATTCATTTGCTAAACAAAAATGTTCTGTGTGACTACTATTGTCAGGAATCATGCTCACTAGGTACTGGGAGGTAAGGGATGAAAGACATCGTCCCTGCCCTAAATTAGAGCTAACCTGCAGAACTCCAGGACACCATTCACTTGGTATTTTGTGTGAATGCTGCCCCCTGGAGTTGTGCAATTTGACTTCATGATCTGGATAAACAACCAATGTGATGGAACGTGTAGTAAATGACAGCAAGAAGATCAAAGTGGGACTTCAGAAAATAGAGCAATTAGCTCTGTGTAAATCAGAAATTTTTATGGAGAAAAAGCATGTCCTTTCTTATATTTGTGGAAGAAGTAAGAATGCGTAAATTCTTTTTAAGGTAGGAGACTTCTTTCCAATTTAAGGTTATAAAAGTGTCTCAAAAACTTTATCCAGTGGCTGACACAGCAGTTCTTTTGATGTAAAATGTTTACCCAAAAGCATCACTTTCAGAGTGACTCTTGCAAATTAGAGGGCATGGATTGTTTCATCAAGATTTTTAAATTTCACTAGAGCCTATGTGTGTGTGCACACAAACGTGCACAATCACATACATCTGCAAGTACAGAAAACAGAATCATTGAACTAGCACCAACAAATATACTTTTTAAAGCAGATAGAGGCATACTTTGTAGGAAGGTGATAAGGAAGTCTCCTAGCTTTCCAGAGACTCACTGGTGAAGTAAATGGACTCTCCTTACCTATTACTGCTTCTGTCTACAAGCGTATATTTTTATATCGCTCAGGCCAGGAGAGATAAGATGTTATATTACAGTGAGTAAAGATATGTACATCACTATGGAGACACTAAGCAACCCTGGTGTAAAATGGTTAAATGCTTGACTTTTAAACAAAAGGTTGGCAGTTTGAACCCACCTAGTTGTTTCATGGAAGAAAGGCCTGGCGATTTGCTCCTGTAAAGGTTGCAGCCTTGAAAACCCTATGGGGCAGTTCTACTCTCTTACATGGAGTTATTATGAATCAAAAATGGACTTGACATCACCTAACAATAATAACAACGTGGGGATACTGGGGAGAAAATTTACTGAAAAGTACAGTGGAGTCTTGGCCATACTGAAAGACTTCATGATAAGGATTATTATATGTACTTTTAGGACAGAAGCTTTCTTTAATTCCTAAGGGGCCCTGTGTGGCTGAGCTACTATCTGATTAAATAGTGGTTGATAATCTGTGCTCATTCTTAGTTGGTAGGCATAACCCCTAGCCTTGGCTTGTAAAGCCAACAAGCCAATCTTGGACTGGTTTCCTTTCCTTCCTTTGTTGGGAACGGTAAATCCAGTGGAAAAATAATATCTGATCCCATGAGAGGGTCAGATAGCTATAACCCAAGACCAGATGAAAGGGATCTAAGTAATGCTTGACCACTGAAGAAGGAGACCTTACTTCCATCTCCACAGTGAGATGGAAGTCTGTGGCTTCTTGTTCTATTTTCCTAGGGCCTGCCAAATATTTCTGCAAACTACTTAACTTCTTCCATCCCTTTGCTTGAATGTGTTGCTAATGTTTTTGCTAAGGAAACCAGCCATTCAGTCACTCCTTAACTCACAATTGCCAGCTTGTCTCCAATTTGTCTCACTCCTTTTGTCTGTGGCCTGAACTCTGAACCTGTGCAGTCACTCACTGGGAGGAGAGACACACACTGACTCTCTTAGCCCTTTCCTCCACTGGCATCCGGGGAACCTTTACAACAAAGATGCCTGTTATTAAGGGCTGTGGAAGGAGCTCTGGTGGCATAGTGCCTAAAGCATTTGACTACTAACCAGAAGGTTGGAGGTGCAAACCCACCAGCCACTCCACGAAACAAAGACTGGACAATCTACTTCTGTAAAGATTTACTGCCTTAGAAACCCAGAGAGGGTCTCTATGAGTCAGAATCGACTTGATGGCAGTGAGTTTGGTTTTGGTTTGTTTTAAGGCCTGTGGAAGACGTCTGGTGGCACAGTGGTTATAATATTAGGCTGCTAACCAAAGCATAGTGGCTAAAGCACTTGACTGCTAACCAGAAGGCTGGCTGTTCAAACCCACCAGCCACTCCTCAGAAGGAAGTTTGGGCAGTCCTACTTCCGTAGTGATACTGCCTCGGAAACCCAAGGAGGGGTTGCTATGAGTCGGGGCCGACTCGACGGCACATAACAATAACAACAACAAACCAAAAGTTGGTGGTTTGAACCCGTCAGCTGATCTGCAGGAGAAAGATGAAGCAGTGTGCTACCATAAAGACTTATAGCCTTGGAAACCCTATGGGGCAGTTTGACCCTGTCTTACTGGGTCAGTGTGAATCAGAATAGACTCAACAGAAGTCAGGTTTATTTTATTTATTTATTTATTTTTAAAAGTTAAGGCCTGTGGGGAGACCTGCATATTCTAGATGCACAAAGCCCACGGCTCAGTACAAAACAGAAGCTGAATCACTCCACCAACCGCAGGCACTTTCATTTTCTCTGGCTAAGGGTATTCTCCAAACTAGCACTTGCTCAGAGCACACATTTTGCACCTGGAAAAGATAACACAGCCCACACTGGTGCTTATTTTGTCTATTTTTTGTAGAATGGCCAGGTGCAAGAGGCTCATCATACCGTGGTCTTAGCTTGTCAGGAGACTTGTCATGTAACAACAGACAAGTGTCAGCTTGTCATTTCTCTAGCTGTTTGCCGCTGAACATTGAGGTGAAACATATGAAAGTACTGTTTCTTTTTTGGAAGGGTCAAGAAAGATCAAATATTGGCAACTTCACATGGTTCAGCTTAATAGAAAAGGAATAAAAAAACCGCCTTCTAGGTTCAGATCCTATATGGGGATTTTAACTATCCTGCCTATTTTAATTTTCATTCATGACTTCACACCAATCAAGGTACTAGTGTTATCCCCATTTTACAGATGAGGCAATGGAGGTTCCAACAGGGTAAGTCAATTGCCTGAAGAGCTAGTGAAGACAGTGAAGATAGGAACCTGGGTTTGTGTGACTCTAAGGCCTAGGTACTTTTCACTCTGCCATACAGATATGGCTTTACAGAACTACTTTCTTTGTACCCTACTCTCCAGTTCCTAGGTTGCATTTTAGATTGTCTCTCCTAAATGGTGATACTTGCCCATGCCATATTCTCTTTCTGAAATCATTCAACCCAATCGCTGCAAAAATTCTATTCATCCTTTTAGGCCCACTTTGAATGCTTCCTGGTCCATGAAGTTTTCCCAGCTCCTCCAAAAGATGTGATTGCTTCTTTCTCCAGACCTCACAGACCTAGGAATGCCTGCTTTAGTACTTCCCACTTCCAGTACTACTAGTTACAGGGCTATTGGATATTTGCCCATTATTTCTCTAAAGCAGGGAATGGGGAAAATTTATTCTGTAAAGGATCCAAACTTGAAAACCAAATCCACAGCCATTGAGTTGATTCTGATTCACAGTGACCCAACAGGACAAAGTAGAATTGCCCCGTAAAATTTCTGAGGCTTTACAGAAGCAATCTGCCTCATCTTTCTCCCTTGGAGCAGCTGTGGGGTTTGAACCACCAACCTTTTGGTTAGCAGCTCAGCACCTTAACCACTGTGCCACCAAGGCTCCTTGTAAGAATCAGGTAATAAATA
>NW_006921768.1:4731129-4759052 GCF_000298275.1 Orycteropus afer afer
ACATATATGCATGAACATGGCTGTTTTTCATTAAACTTTATTTACAAAAACTGGTGGTGAATAGGATGTGGACTGTGTGACCTAGTTTGCTGACTGTCTTAGCCTATCAATTCTTAAAGGTTAGCAATTGTATCATTCTCATGCCTCGATCCTTACTGTGTGTCACAGGTGGCACTCAGATATTTCTGGAAATCAATTAACAGTTGCTGGCATCAGAGATACTTTTTGTTAGCTATTGCTTAGGCCTTGTGAACTCTGGGGACCCTTGTCCTCTTGTGACTGTTGTCTGCACATGCCACTGTTTTGTCAGAACCTTTTGACCTATGGGTGATTTCCCTGTAGGCTCAGGACATTTTGCCTTGAAGCTTCAAAGGCAGACTGACTTCTAAGGAGCCATAAAAAAAACAGCATATTTTGTCAATCCCTACTCCTTCAACTCAGGGAAACACCTGTAAGGTTGACAGCTGCAGAAAGTCACCTTAGGCCGGGATTGTGCTCATGCAACAGAGGAAGCTACACAAAGTCATTCCTGACTCTAAAGAAAAGGGAAAGGTGGGTTGCAGGGTACTGAAAGAGTCCACAAAGACTGTTTTTTTTTCTTTTAATTAGCCGGTTAGTAAATCTGTTAGAAAATGAACATGATTTGTAATGAAGAGCCCCTCGTGGTCTTCATTTGTGAATTTGGTACCATCCTGTACAGGGTAAGGGTTTTCAGACCCTTGTGTGTCCTCCCACAGGTTGATTCCAAATCACAATGGCTCAGTCACACAATATTACTCAGGTGCTGGAGCAACCCTCTTTCTTTTTGACAGTATTTGTTGTTATTGTTGTTCACCTCTGTCGTACAAGTTCCTGGGCATGCTCAGTAGCTTAACCAGCCTGGCTTCTTATTCATTGTTAGTTCTTGTTTTAGGTGAGTTCTGATATTCTTCATTCTTACCTAAATCACTTGATAACATAGAGATGTTGTAAATAACACTGACCAGAGTCATCAATCAATTCATTAGAAGAAGATACAAAATAAGAATATAAAGTTCCCCAGGGATTTGTAATGACCAGCAACTAGTTTGCCTTCAGTAGTTATTATCTATTTTTGTAAAGTTCTTTCTATTCTGGGATCTTGATTAGAAAATCGATGTGGATGAAAGTGGGTTATGTTTAAGCACAGGTAGAATAATAACAATTTTGAAGGTTTAATGAGGAAGGCAACAGATGACTGATTAGTCCCCTATAACTGCCTCTCCAGTGGCTGAGCTTTCAGCAGACACTGATCCACATGCTCTTCTGCAGAGAAGATTCATATGGATGCCAATGGTTAGGAAGAACATGTTTTGACAGAGTAAGAAACAAAATCATGCTCTTTTCTGCCAAAGCAGCCAGATCTTTTCCACCCTTGGCTAGGGAGAATTATTGGTATATGACTCTGCTTGCTGTTTCACCCTCATACGCAATCAGCCTCTCCCTTGGGCCTCCCCACCTTAAATCTCCAGGCTTTTGTCTCTAAAAAGGTAACATCAGGTTATTGTAAAGCTGTGACTGCAGAGGTGTCATGGGCAAGCCTACTGTCATGGGTTGAATTGTGTCCTCAAAAAATATGTGTTAACTTGGTTGGGCCATGATTTTCAGTGGTTTGTGGTTATGTAATAATGCAATTTGGTGGTTAGGTAATGATGTCATCATGCCCCAGGATGGGATCTGATGTGATCAGCCAATCCGTAGTTCGGGAATTAGGGTGGGATGCAACACCCTTATTCAGGCAGCCTTGGTCCAGTGTAAGGGGGTTTTCTTGGGGGGTAGCCTGCATCACCTTTTATCTTGTTGTTGTTAGGTGCTGTTGAGTTGGCTCCAACTCATGGCGACTCTATGTGCAACAGAACAAAACACTGACCGGTCCTGCACCAGCCTCACAGTCCTTGCTTACAAGAGACAAAAGGAGAGAGATGTAAGCAGAGGAAGAGGGACCTGACTACCAGCAAGAAGGAAGAGCTGGGAGTGGAGCTCATTGTTGGGACCCAGAGTGCCTGTGCTGAGAACTTCCTAGACTCAGGGGAACCCAGATTGCAAGACACATGGAGATCTCCTAGGAATGTCAGGCCTACAGAGGTTGAAAGCTGATAAGGACCTTCTGCCAGAGCTGACACAGAGAGAAGGCCTTTCCCTAGAGCTGGTGCCTTGAATTTGAATGTCTAGCCTCCTAACTGTGAAAGAATAAATTTCTATTTGTTGATAACATTCACCTGTGGTGTTTCTATTAGAGCAGCACTAGACAACCAAGACACCCACTCAAGCTGCTCTCTGCAGCACTTTGGCTTGCACATCAGCACCACATGTGCTGCAGTATTAACCTTTAAAACAGACCCATGTTTCTATAACTATACCAGGTGTTACAGTGCTACTGCTGTGAAAAGCAGACCCTTTGATTGTCATTCTTAAGTAATAATCAATATTACCTAAGACAACTGAAGAAAACTAACGATAAAAATTGTCCCTACTCACTCTCTGTACTATTCTTTCTATTTAGCTTCTTAGAAATGTTGGAAATGTGATTCACAATCAAAGCCCACTGGACAAGGCCCTTTATTTCTGCCTTTGTAGCTCTGCCTGCTCCAGAAGGAGGCATTCCTGCCTTGTGCATAGGCAGTGTGGAACGAAAAGGGGGTGGGGTAAGGAGAGGGGGGAAGCAAAGGAAAGGCCTGTGTTCAGTAGGTTGAGGGTTAATGTTACTCACATGTGTTGGGAAGCATTGGGGTACAGTTTTGAAAACTGTGGGGCCGAGTCCTCGGGGCCGTGGGGTGCAGCGTGGCTGATCACCATCATAATGGGCCTATGGGGATACATTCTCTTAGACATTTTGAAGTAATTAATGCTCTCGTTAGTGATTAAGTCTGTGAAGTAGTCCTGAAACATACATTTGACACAAAACAAAAATTACAAAAGGTGACATTCATCAGATCACATTTGAATACTGCTTTCCTCAGAAGCAACTCAATGAATGAGGAGTTAAGGACTAAAGGTGGGAGGAACACCGTACCTCCCAAGGTAGCAAATGATCTTCAACAGAGAAAATCAGGTGCCAGTTACTTTCTTTATTTTTTTTTTCTTTTTTGGTGCCTGTTATTTTCTAGGGTGGCTAGCTTGTTCACATGCAAAAAGTTTAAGTAACGCATAACTTAGCAATTAAAAAAGAAAATGGTAAATCGTGTTTGCCCAAAATAATGATTAGCTTTGGCAATACAAATGCTGGAGCTGATGAAACAGCAGACATATATTTTCATTCTCAGGATTCGCTGATGTAATTCATTGACAAAAATTTTAATTACTTCAAAGGCAGTAAACACCCACACCCACTACAAGTTCACAGTTGTAGAGCACACACACACACACACACACACACAAGAAAAGATCTTTTCTTCAAATTAAAAATTCACCTGTGAAAATTATATAGTAATCACTAATCAAAGCCACTGCCAGAATCTGGGTGCACAGGAAAAGGTTGCCATATTTTATCAATTAATTTACTTTGAAACATTTAAGTAGGTGGGGCAGTGATTTCCTGCATATTATACTCTGTTAATTGCACAACTAAAGTGATACAGCTGCTAGGATTCAAACCTGACTTGTTAATAAAATGACTTAATCTTCAGTGTGTGTGGATGGGGGTGCTTATGGAAGTCTATCAGAGGAAGGAAGGAAAAGGAAGGAAAGGAAAGAAAAGATGAAAACTTAAATTAAACCACCTGTTCCTCTAAGTGGCTATCATTGGCCTCGAGCTCCAGTGTAAACTTCATTCAGAAAGTGCCTGGGCAATGTTCATAATTCCAAAGGTTTCAAGGCATGACTAATCACATCTGGATTCAAGGACCTGAACAGCTGCAAAAGCAGTGCCAAGGGGGATGAAATCTGTGTCACATGTCATCGTTAGGACAAGCCTACAGGCAATCACCTCTTTCCATAAGGGTGTCTGTTTCATTCCTTTCCTCACTAAAAACAGATATATATATGCCTTTGGACACAGTAGTGTTTGACACTTAAATCAGCTGTGCTAATGAGAAAGTTATGCTGCTTTAATATTTGGAGGGAATTGTGATTACCTTACCCTCCTCAGGACAAGAGGGAAAGAAAGGTTAATAGCTTCAACAAGGAGCATGTAAAGCATCCCCATGGATAAAAGACAGCAGTGACAATTAATGTAAATGCAAATCGTTTGCATGCAACTATTGTATCAACAACTGGGGATACAGCCTTGGGTGAATGAGTGGTTGAACCACTCCAGGCTTCATTTCCCCCATCTTCTAAAATGAGGACATTGCTAAAGTTGGCCTCCCAGGTCTCTGCCAGCTCTCAGCTCTTATAAGCACGGAAGCCTATTAACAATGTTTGTGAATTCATTTGCATTCATAGTTTTCTGAGGGCTTATGGAAGGTCAGACCTTACATGTTATCTCCTACCAAGTCTCTTGTGCTCAAATCAGGCCAAGCATAAAGATTCCAAAGTCCCAAAATCAAATCAAGTTCCCTCTGCATTTCCTACCTATTGGTTTTTCCTAGAGTCCTAGCCTTTCTGGAGGGAGTGCTAGATAGAGCAGATTCATGACTTCTTTCAGATAATTAAGGAATAGATGGGTATGGCTAGAAGAGAAAGGAATAGTTTAGGTTTAATTCACAGGCTAAACTCAAAAGACATTTTCTCCTTACTCTTTCAGTGGAAAAATTCCACTTCAATTTAAGTTGGCAATCATGAACTTTTGTGAATATTTAGGTCTAATCTAAGATTCAGTTGTCAGAGTTCAAGTACCCTTAGAGAATGCCCAGACATGTGGATTTGAGTTTCTGTGAAATGATTTGTTGCTAGCCTGGGAGACATTCGTGGACTCTCTCTGCCTTGGGGCAGGTGTCCTTGTCACATACACTAAGTTTGGTCAGACAGGAGTGAAAACAAGGAATGTGGTTTTCCAAGCTTTGATTATTGTACTTGTCTGGTTTTATTTTTACATCTAAATCTGAATCCACAGACAAAAAACACTTTCACCTTCAATGAAAAATAAAGCAGTAGACGATGAACATTTGATTATGTGGGCAAGTCTTCTTGAAGGGGAAACCCTCCCCACAAATTATAATAAGGGATATTAGAGGCATCCAGGATTTTCTTGATGATACTTCCATCAGAGGCTGATTGCCTTTTATCTTAATGAGTAAAAAAAAAAAAAAAAAAAAAAAATCACTATACAAAGGCAGTGTTCTTTGAGAGTCTTTTCCTTGCCTGGAGTTTAAAATTATCTTTAAAATTTCTCATTCGAGTATTGTGAGAACACAGAAAGCCAATCTTGAGGATAGGTTAGCTCACTGGAAATGGCTTTTCCTCATTATTCACAAAGAAAATTGATGCAGTGTAAAAGTGCCGAAAATTACCTTTGCATAATCAAATCCATGCTTTTCTTTGATGCCATTTCGACAAACAGTGTAATTATAGAAACGAGAATTCTTGATTAATCCAAGCCACTCTCGCCACCCAGGAGGGATATAGCTGCCATTGTATTCATTGAGGTATTTTCCAAAAAAGGCTGCAATAGGGGGGGACAAAAGGATTCTTTTTTCACATGAAATAATTAATCATAAATAAATGTATAAATACATAAATATGAGATTATAATTTGAAAAAGAGACAGTAAAACAAAAGTTAACCTAGCTAAAGTGACAGATGCTAGAATCACATGAGTGTATTCTGATTCTTTGGCAAAATGACAGACACATATTTTCCTTTTGAATAAATAAAAGTAGTACCCAAGTACATGGATTATGGTTCAATAAAATCACCATAATGGTAACAGTACCCTGGTTGCATCTATTTCTTATGGTTCTACTGAAATAAAAGCAAAATGTACTCTTTTGTTAGAATGATGTAGCAATCAAAGATTGTAGCCAGTGTGAGATTTGGAATGCTACTAGGAGATAAGTAGAGGAGAACTGAAAGTTTAGTCTATAATAAAATAAGTTTTATAACTTACTGTTGGAGAGTTGTGAATTATAAAAACACTATTAAAAGATTTGTCTTTGTTTTTGCATCCAAAGTGTAAACTTTCCAAACCAAGGAACATGATAAACTCCATTTTTTATAGGATATGGTCTGGGTTTTTGTGTCATGTGTATTTTGTGGCATGGGTGTTTATATCAAATGGGTGCCCTATGCCAAATATTCATATATTATTGATGATCAAAAATTATGGCAATATAGAGTTACCATATAGATTACTGGGAGTCCCTGGGAGGTGCAAACTTTAACATGCATGACTGCTAACCGAAAGGTTAGAAGTTCAATTCCACCCAGAGATGCTCTGAAAGAAAGGCTGACAATCCAGTTCTGAAAAATCAGCCATTGAAAACCCTATGGAATGCATTTCTACTCTGACACACATGGGGTTGGCATTAATCAAAATCAAGTGCAAAGCAGTTGACTTTGACTACGTAAATGCATGGAGTAAGGTAGTTCCTGGAAGACCGGGTTGGGAAGTAGTAATTGATGCTGAAAAAAGATTCTAGAACCAGGACGTTTTATTGGTATTGCTCTTAAAGCATACATTTTCGAATCTTTAACTTATCCAATGGACACTGTCTCAGTGTTTTTATGGGACAGATATTTAACTTGCTCTCATTTTTGATGTACAACCTGTAGAATAGCTCCATCTGAATGTCTTATGCCTTAATTCAATAGTCTGAAAACAGAGTAAGTCATCCCCCTCACCTCTTAATTTCATTCTCTTCTCAGGTGTCCTTTAATTCTCTTAATGGCATAATTCTCCTCCCTGTTCACCAGGCTTGGCAACCTAGATCCCGCTCTGAGCCCATCTACTCCTGCATATTTCTCCCTCTGCAATTGCTTCCACCATATCTGTCCCTCTTTCTACTATTCCATTATGACTCTCTTGGGGGTGCTGACAGTCTCATGACCAGCACAGGCTCCTAGCATAGGCTGTAGTGTCTTTCCACTCTCACTGCCACCAAGGAATCTTCCTGGAGCCCAGCTCTGTTCACATCACCCTTCTGCTCAAATCTTGGATGCACTCTCATTGCCTACAGAAGCAAGTTCAACTCACTAGCTTGCCATCAAGGCTTACTTTGGGTCTGGACCAAACCCCTCTTTTTCCTGGTCTTTTTTATGATTTTGAGTTTTGTTCCACATTGTTCTCCCACTCTATCCAGGATCTCCTGCACTGATCCCTTTCTGAGTGGTTGACAGTGGTAGTCAAGCACCATCTAGTTCTTCTGGTCTCATGGTCACATAGGCTGAGATTTGTATGATCCACTAGTCCCTTGGACTAATTGCTTCCATGTGTCTTTGGTTTTCTTCATTCCTCTTTGCTCTGAATGAGGAGAGACCCACTGTTGCACCTAGATGGTCGCTTGTAAGCTTTTAAGACTCCAGTCACTACTCACCAAAGTAGGATATAGAATAATGTTTTCATGTAGTATGTTATGCCAGTTGTGCTTGATGTCCCCTGTGACTATGGTCCCAACCCCACAGGTCCAACTACTTGCTTCCTCAGGGTGATTGGCTGTGGCTAAGAAGTTATCATAACTTTGCCCCTTGTTAGCTCTATTATGTATGTGGACATTCTTACAGCACATACAAATACATATGTAGAAATATCATCTGCCTACCTTATATATGGAAAGTCTGGTGACTCAAACCCACCAGCCACTCCTTGGAAGGAAGGTTGGGCAATCTACTTCTCAGAAACCCAAGTATGAATCAGATCTGACTCAACAGCAGTGAGTTTGGTTTTGGTTTTTACCTTATATATGGTCATGGGTATATTCTCTTTTCACATTCCTCTTTCCAGCTAATTTTTGCTCTATGTATCTCCACCTCTATCTTTGTTGTGCTATTTTATTTTCCTTTCCATGTACCAAAGTTAGTGTGATATCTAGTGTATCTACAGTCCTCAAACTCATAGCATGTTATCTCTATGGCTGTAATATCATGCTCCCCTTTTTCCCTTGTGGTAGACTTATGCTGCTATATATGACTAAAACAAGTTACTGTGAAGTCAATTCCAACTCCAACTCAAGATGACCTCATTTGTTTCAGACTAAGTTTTCAGTGCTGACTTTTCAGAAGCAGATCTCCAGAGCTTTCTTCTGAGGTGCCCCTAGGTGGACTTCAACCACAAACCTCTTGGTTAACAGCCAAGTGTGTTAACTGTTTACCCCACACAGGAACATATTTAAGACTGTAAGAGTTTTGAGGACCAAAATTGTCTTTACCCTCTCTGTAGCCTCCCTACATAGTAGAGGCTCCACAGTTTTTTGTTTCTTCAACTGGGGTTCATGAACTCAATGTAGTTGAGGGATTCTACAAATTGTAGAATTTTTCAGTTTTGTGTTTTCATTTGAATACTAAGTTTTTTAAAACTGATTTGTTTCTCCCAAATATTTTTATAAAATAGAGCTTCTTAGTTTCTGAAGTTGACATTTCTCGTCAGTTTTACTTTCTTGCAAAGAGTCTGCCTTTGAGTTTGAAAACATGGCAATGTTTGTTTATTTGTTGAATAAATGTTTATTTGTTGACTCTGTGAATGAATGAATCAATCAAGTGGTAAATCAGCCAACTGCCAACTGCTTGAGAAGGGCCAGGATTCCAGGAAGGCCACAGAGCAGAACGTCAGGCAGGACACTGTTGTGTAGGACAAAGTGTCAGAGGAGAAGTGACTCAGGTTTTCCCTCCCAGCTGACTATGTGCAGCTGGAATTCTTCTAATGAGGGATTCTTGCCTTTAGGGACTAACCAACCTTTCACATAGAACCACAAGAGGATTTTGCTTTTCTGACAAATGCAGTGTGACTGAGCATCACAGACAGGGGACCAAGTCATACCCCAACAATATAAGTTCAGAATGGGACTGCTCCAGGAGCCTTGAGCTCAGTTCTTCCTCATCCTTGGGATGGGGTAGTGTTTATCCCACATTTTTCTCTTTTTCTTCTCAAAGAAGTAAAGAGCATGGTGGATAGGAATATAAACACTGGAGCCAGCCTGCATGAGTTCAAATTCTGACCCTGCTACTTAATAACTATACTTTCATGGGTAAGTTACTTAACCCCTCTCTGCCTGGTAGCATAGTGCCTACTAAGGCACTTGACTGCTAACCAGAAGGCTCGCGGTTCAAACCCCCCAGCCACTCCTCAGAAGGAAGATGGGGCAATCTACTTCTGTAGTGATACTGCCTCAGAAATCCAAGGAGGGGTCGCTAAGAGTCGGGTCCGACTCGATGGCACATAACAACAACAACAACAACAACGATGATGTTAATAGTAGTAGAGCTGTTGTGAAGATTAAATGAGGTAATACATATGTAAAGCACTGAAAATAGGGCCTGGCACATTATAAGGGTTTATCAAGGATTACTTACTAAATACTATTCAGGTTCCTGGGTGGTGGCAAATGGTTAATATCCTTGTCTGCTAACCAAAGACTGTAGGTTCAAGTCTACAGAGGTGCTTAGGAAGAAAGACCTGGTGATTTACTTCTGAAAAATCAACTATTGAAAACTCTACAGAGCACAATTTTATGCTGACGTGTGGGGTCGACATGAATTGGAATTGACTCAGCTGCAATTGGTTAAGAACTACTAGGATGACTTTCATTAGCGTCACCACCTTCATCATTATCCTCTCCATCCTGCCTTCTAATTTTAAGTAATTCACTAGTCTGCATGGAGTTCTGCACTTGCTCATTTTAAAACTCTTCTGGACAGTATTTTTTTTTTTTTCCAATCTGATTTATTTTGGGGCAACAAATTCTCCCTTACTTGACTTATATGTTCCTTGCTATTTTCAGTTTTTGTTTTTCTTCCCCTTTCAAGGAGCCATGCCAAGTTATTCCTGCCTCTCCTTCATTGTTTTACTTTTTAGATTATTTTGCAGTGTTTTCCACCCATTGCCATGGCTATTGCCCTTTGCCTTAATCCTTTCCTTTTAAATGATTCCATCAAGTCTTTTAATAGCCGTTTGCTTCAGGACTCGCTCCAGGTTTTCAGTATCTTTGTATTAGTGTAAAAAATATACTCAGTATTCCAGATGTGCTCTCACCCTTACGCGTTCCAGGAGTGGCCACTGCCTCCTGAGAGCATCATGATGCAACACCTCTGAGTTCTCTGCCTCAAGTTACTCTGGGCCTTTCTTGTTGCCTTGGAAACACTGAGACTCATTTGTTATCACCCCTCACCCTTTTCAACGTTATGTTTCCTGGCAGTGCTCTGCAATTGATTATCTGGGCTTCTAATTATTTTCTTCCAGATGTATTAAATCTTTCTCCTTCCTTAAGGTGAATTTCATTCTGCTGCCCATACTGCCAATATGTCTAGTTTGAAGTTTTTCTATCCTTTGGCATTGGCAATTCAACTTAACTTAGTACTATCTGAATACATCATGAGTTAGTTTATCCATTCTTCTTATCTTTCTTTGGGATACTGTTAAACACTTCCTTTTACAGCTATTTAAGAAGGTCGGGGGGAAAGAGGGAGATTTGGGGGACAGGGAGAAAGACCAGAAAGACATGATTATAATGCTTGTCCCCTTAGGCCATGCTACTCTGCCCACAACTTTCTGCTACATAATACTTAGAAAAATTCCCTTGATCTATTTGAATCAACAGCATTTATTTATATTTCAGCGATGAGAACCATACAAAAGATTTCTGATGCTGCAGAGAAGTCAAATCTTATGATGTATTAGTCAAGCTCCATGTAATTGCTTAATCTGGGGTGACAGGACTTCACTGGCAGTGTATACATAATTTTGAGCCACATTAAAATTAAGCTTTATCTTTACATCAGCTTGCATACACAAGTCTGTTTTCCCCAACTAGATTGCCTAAGTCTAGTAAAGGTAGGGATCATACTGTGTATCTCTCAAGTCCTAATGTCCAGTGTAGTTCCAAGCATGCTGTGGTTCAATAAACATATGCTATGTCTAAGGTTTAAATACGTATTAAAGGTCTGTAATACCAGGATTCAGGAAAATAGGAATATAAGTTTGCCTTACTTTAAGTAAACTCTACATTTAAAAAACCAAATTCCATACTGGAGAATAAATAAATATGACTTGGCATAAGCAACTGAAATAAATTTTGTGACATAAAAGGACTTAAAATGATAAAACTGATCAATTTGTCTAACTTTGTTACAAAAGAGTTCTTTGCAAAAAGATTTACTGAAGATTTGTTAAATACTGCCCTTTTTACTCCAGTGATAAGATGTAAAATGAGTATGATTAAAATCAATTCATGTGTAGCTTTATATATTGTGATTTATGGTTATAATTTAACCCTACAATTTAAAGATGAATCAATATAGCAATTAAAGTCATCAGAAGAGAATTGTGATTTTGGACAGAAAGTAAACTTAGGAATCATTTTTGTCCAATATGTCCATTCTATAGGTTGGAAAACTGGTCTGTCCAAGTCATTAAAACAAATTTGGGGCACAAGCTAGGAGCTAGGAAGTAACTCCAGCTGTTCTCAGTTCTTCATTCAGGGTTTTCTCTAACCCTCGATAGCCTCTCAAACACAGATCATTATTTTTACCTTAAACTCTATGCTAGATTTTATATTAAGGTCTATGCCCTCGCAAGATGTTTAAACTAAAAATATTTTGAGTAGCATATTTAGGCAGGATATGCATTTTTATGATAGACGACTTCAATATTACCCCCACTTCTCTCATCAGAACATAAAATGCAATAGACATGTTACTGTATTTTTCCCCTTCTTGAACATTTAAGCTGTTGTATAGTCATATTTTCCATGAGTAAAGTTAGAAAAATTTAGGCTCCAGCCAGTCCAAAATTATGCCTCCATTCTGAAAAAGAAAAATTGTGTCATATAATAGTAAATAGAATAATATTGGATCAATTTGATTAATTTAAAGCCATGTATTCTGGGTACCTCCCCAAATCAGCCTCTTCATCATCTGTCTTCTGAGTTGTTATTTTTTATAAAACTTACTGATGCTTTGTGATTTTCTCTAAATGGGTATCTATGTGTAATACATTTTTAGTTTCCTTCATTATTTTTATTAGGTTCTCAGCTGAATGTACCAAACCATATACTCATTATTATGAAAACAATAAAATCTTTACACATTGGCTTTTTTCCCATTAGTTTACGTCTCATAAAAAATTACTGCTCATTCAATACCAAATTACCAATTCTCTTATTTTCCTAAGATTCTTCTCATCCTGATGTGCTTATTTGTATATTTTCAAATGGTCCTCAGTCCAAGGTTTGATCAATAATTATTGTCACAAGTCATCTTTATTTCTTAATTATCTGGAACATGTCACTGTTTCTCCAAAAAGATAAATTAAAATTACAGCCTTCCATCACTGCCATTTTAGTCTTCCAATTTCTAATCTTTCTAATTTACTAAAATATGTATCAACATTTATTATCCTGAGTGCATATCATCCTTCTCTATTCCTAACTACCTAAGTATATGGAAAAGTGTTTGTTTCCCTTAAGGAATTCCTTTGACGTTGGAAGATGACTCACTACAAATTCCATTATTATCTAAGTGTATAAACCCCTGGGAAGAAGACTGGCTACAGAATCAGGCTCAGTTTCCAGGAGCAAGTCTACTCTTCTCAAAGACAACTGACTGAAGCAGACCTGCTGGACCATTAAATAGGACTGGCAGTCTCCATCAGAGAGCCTACCACATGCACATAGTCTCATCCTAGACACGACCTTGAGGTTAGGGCAGCGTACAGGAAAGACCCCTGAAGAGCAAGGTTCTGGTGCCTGTTTTACCCATTATTACATCAGAATTGTCACTTGGGCAAGTGACTTTAATCTTTTGGTCTAGGTTTGCTCATCTGAAAATAAGGAAGTTAAACTAAATTATCTGTAAATTTTATTCACATTCTCGTAAGCCATTGTAGGGTCAATGTAGTTTAGTAGAAATGAAATGAAACAATATTATGCTTCTTAGAAGCAACATTTGTTTTTATCTTGGTGACCCTGTGAATTTTGTAATAGATGGTGTTTCTATTTTTACTTTTTGCTACCCAGAAGCTTAATTCCAAAGAGGCAGCATTTCTCTACAAGTCCATGGCAGGCAGTTTGTATACCAACATTTACCTTGACTTTAAGTAGCTTGACTCTTATTGTATATCCTATTATATTTTATGTGTCTGAACAGTGAGGAACAACAACAATGAGGCAGGATAGACACATATTTAAAGAAGTAAGATAATGGAAAGAGGAAAGGCGTTGGAGTCTGATGGGCTGGGTTCATTCCTTCACTGACTAGCCTGTCACCTTAAACAATTAGCCTTTCATAATCTTGGTCTCTTCATTGCTGTTGTTGTTAGGTGCTGTCAAGTTGATTCTGACTCATAGCAGCCCTATAGGAAGAGCAGAACTGCTTCATAGGATTTCCAAGACTGTAAATCTTTACTGAAGCAGACTGCTTCATCTTTCTCCTAGAGAATGGCTGGTGGGTTTGAACTTCTAACCTTTGGGTTAGCAACCCAATGCTTTAACTACAGCACCACCAGAGCTCCTCCTACTTTACCAAGCATGATGTTCTTCTCTAGGGACTGGTCCCTCCTGATAGCACGTCTACAGGACATGCTATGAAGTCTCATCATCCTCACTCCTAAGGAACATTTTGGCTGTACTACTTCCAAGACAGATTTGTTCATTCTTCTAGCAGACCATGCTATATTCAATATTCTTCATCAATACCATAATTTAAAAGTATCAATTCTTCCTTGGTCTTCCTTATTCATTGTCCAGCTTTTGCATACATATGAGGTGAGTGAAAATACCATGGCTTGGGTCGGGGGCACCTTAGTCCTCAAAGTGACATCTTTGCTTTATAATACCTTAAAGAGGTCTTTTGCAGCAGATTTTCCTAATTCAATAAGTCATTTGATTTCTTAATTGCTGCTTCCATGGGGTTAATTGTGGATCCAAGCAAAATGAAATCCTTGAGAACTTCCATCTTTTCTCAGTTAATCATGATGTTGTTAAATAGTATTGGCCTCCAACTCACGGAAACCCCTTCTGTGAACAATAGAACAAAACACTGCCTGGCCTGTGATCCCCATGATTGGTTATGGATCTGACCATTGTGATCCACAGGGTTTTCACTGGCTGATTTTTGGAAGTAGATCAACAGGCCTTTGTTCTAGTCCATCTTTATCTAGAAGGCCCAATGAGACTTGTTCAGCATCATGGCAACACACAAGCCTCCACTGACAGATGAGTGATGCGACACATGAGGTGCATTGGCTAGGAATGAAAACGGGTCTCCTTCATGGAAGGTGAGAATTCTACCACTGAAACACCACTGCTGCCTTCATTAGTAACATGGAGATAATCGATCTTTCTTTCAAGATGGCTATAAGAATTAGTTGAGATAACTTAAGAACAGTGCCTGGAAATAAACAAAAGTTGACTCTTTTCTTTTTCCTATTTCCAGATTTACCCCTGAAACAAATTAGCCATCTTTAGTTGACTACTGTAAGTTCTGGCAAGGTTCTCTGTCACCCTCACATCTCCATTTCTTGTAATGGACATAATACTATTTGTATGGTAAGTTTCCCAACCCTTCGAGTTCTATAGGAGCTCTGGTGGTTCAAACTCACCAGCCACTCCTTGGAAGGAAGATTGGGCAATCTACTTCAATGTGTGCTACTAGAGAAAAAACTATAGGGAGTCTGGGAGTTGAAAGGCACTGATTTCTCAAAACTATTCCTATAAGCAAAACTCAGTTCAATGGTAAAAATCAAGAACCAGCATTAAAGAAATTATTTTTGATTCTGCTTCTGAATTGGCCACATACTATTTGAAATCCCCACCCCACTTATAAAACAAAGTAAAGTACATTTGCCATCTATGAGCCCTATGGGGATGTTTGATGGATTTGGAAATTAATGCTTTAGAGTCCTTAAATGGAAGGTGATATAAATGTAAATTAATAATGTGAGAAAATACTTAGAATAAGGCCTTCTGTGTAACCCCGTTTCTTTCTCAAACATAAGCAAGCACTCTGGAAATTCATGGGAGGACTTTTCTCCATGAGGAATCTTAAAATGTCTGTGAGTGACAATACTATCATACTCATGATCAATATTTTCATCTATAAATAACAAGTATTAAGTGCCCACAGGACGTGCTGCAAAGAAGCAAATGGCCATATGTCTACTGAGTCCAATAGAAAAGATTATTTTCATTTTTTAAAGAGAAAGATTTAATGGGATATATTTATCTGAAATCCTTTACTTTTAAGCCTTCACAATAATCTGTAGACTTGAAAATCATTATCAATGAGCTATAATGGTGATATCTTTAATTGTTATGAATAAATCTAGGTGGGTTTGGAAAAAAACCATTTTTGTATGGTAGCCTCTCTATCAACATCCTTTTTGCCATGAGAAACACTCAGAAAACCCAAGGACAACTTCTAAATGCTGGAAGAATAAGGACCTTGTGGGCAATATGGCCAGAAGAAGCACTGCTTCTTTCTCAAAAAGACTATCACATGCTCATCACCTCTCTTGAAAGAAGACCCCAATTTTTAAAAAATCAGCTAACCAAAAATCTCTTCTTGCCCTGCGTAGGTTAAACAATGTTGGTAGGTATAGCAATTGGGATGTTTTCCTTTCCTAAATGATAGAGGTGAACACTTGAGATCTAAAAATAACCACAACTTAATCTAAAGACACTTTTCAGAACCTAAAAATTATGAATGAACAAATAAATGAAACAGCAGTATACATACCATTGGTTTATTCTTTTGGTTATTCATTAATTCAGTAAATAATTATCTTTTAAGGGCTGAATATAATTTTATTCTGTTTCCTAACATAGTACCAATGTGTTTTATTGTCTTTTTGGTTATTATATTTTTTACTGCAACTTTCAAAGACAAAAAGCAATGAAACAAATTCTAAGAGATACTCAGGAAAAAATAATATATCCCCAGGGTTTCTTTCAATAAGCAATTTTGATCATCTATTCTCTCTTAGACTCTGTGGCATGTGGTAAGCAGTTTGAAAACATTTTATGATTCTCACTCGAACAATCAACAGGAATTTACCAACAGCTAAGCCTCAGGTTGTGCTATGACCCCTTGAGATTTGGGGGTAGGATGTGTTGGAGGTAAGTAAGCAAATGGAATGAAAAGTCTCCTTTTGAGGGTTCTTCTGGAAAGCTCCAGCTACTGGATATCTGGTGGGTACAACACTGAGGATCATTCTGAACTTTCTCTAAAGGATCTCTCTACACATTCTTCAGTGTAAAAAGTGAAGTAAGGAGGATGCTGAGAACACAAAAGTCTAGATGACTCCCACTTAGGGACTTTCCAGAACTTCTTATATTTCATTCCAAAGTGCATCTTCCTGTGTCTAAGAGGCTTTAGCAGAGGTTTATGGGCTAGAACTATTATCCTTTACCTGTTCTGTAGCCAGTGTTGTTAAGATACACAGCAAAAGTCCGAGGTTCATGCATTGCCTGCCAGGATGGGGAGGAGCAGTTCTCATTGTTAGTGTAGACGTTGTGGTTGTGCACGTACTTCCCAGTGAGCATGGAGGAGCGGGATGGGCAGCACATAGGCGTGGTCACAAAGGCGTTGATGAAGGTGGCCCCCCCAAGCTCCATAATCTTTCTTGTTTTGTTCATGACTTGCAGAGACCCTGAAAGGCACAATTGCAGTGTTGTTTTATAAAGCACACCACATGAGCACCCATTTATATCATGTCACTCAGTGCCTCTGATCCCCTGATCTATTAATTCCCCTCCTTGGCTTGAAGGCATCTATAATCTGATCAGCTCTTGTTTCTAGAACAAAATTAAAAATTTGGGATCCTACCATCTCAAGTATTTTGCAAAATCATAAGCACATTTCAGCTTCTTGCCTCCTTAATCACAAAGAAAAAAAATGCAAGTTGATCTGATAATTAAAGCTAGAACGTTTGATAGTAGCAGATTCAAAGGCCAGCAGTTCTTTGAAGATTACCAGAGAACAATTGCCTGTTACACAGAGCATCAAAATCCCCCAACCCGGGACACATGCAAAATGCTAGTGACATTGCAGAGGATACTAGATATACTGTTTTAACTGTATGAAAGAAAAGTGGAAAAAAATTTGTTTTCTCTATTATATCAAAGTCCCTCTAAAATCTCTGTATTTAATAAAAAGAATTGACCTTCAGTGTACCTTGCTATCTTCTAGCTAGGCCACCAAATGCCTGCCAAATTTTTCATCAAGACAGTATCACCAGTTTATATTTTGACTGTTTACTTGTAATTGTTAAAGACAAGTTGTTTTCTTGTGCAAGAATTGTGATTCTATTACATTAGAAAGTATTTGTGCAGTAATAAAACATTCCATTTTAATGGTAATCATAAAATTGTAATATAAGATTGTTGAGGGGGAAAAAAAACAAAACTGATTTCAATTTCTCTATCCAGTCAAACACTGCAGCTGAATCACATCCAAAGACGGCAGAAAAGCAGAGGCCAGAATTCAATAGTCTTTTCAGGACTTGTCAAGAAATGCACTACAGAGCACTACAGCCAAGGCCACTGCATTTGAATCCTGAAACCTCAGATTTCCAACAGGTCCCACTTCGTCCAAAGAAAAGGAGAAAATCTATGTAGTGTTCCAGAAAGGATGAAAATCATAATGCAAGCCAGGCAAGCATTCAGAGCCTAGAAGCAGTGTGCAAAAGTCCAAGCAGCCACAGTTAGCAACATTCCTGATTTTTTTCATGTAGTTGTTTTTGCTGTTCACATGTAGCTTGCAAGAACAAGAGGAAGGTTTTCTAATTTAGTCTCATTAGAGCTCCCTAAAATATGCTTCAGTTGGGAACATCCAAAACTGCTTTTTCTCTTCTGGTTGTCTTCAGGGGATCAAGCAACCTCTTTTGTTATAGATAAAAAATGTGTAGTGAGCACCCATTTCATGCTGGACATTATAGCAAGCTCCATACTCTGGGCTGATTCCCCAAACTGTAGTATTAACAAAAGAAATGGAGAATTGTCTGCCTGTGTCTTCAGCAGAGTCCCTGGATGGTGTAAACAGCTAACTTGCTCAGCTGCTAACAGAAATGTTGGAGGTTCCGAGTCCACTCAGAAGCAACTGGAAAGATCACCTGGTGATCAACTGCTGAGAAATCAGTCACTGAAAAACCTCTGAAGCACAGTTCTACTCTGACACACATGGGATTGCTATGAGTCAGACCTGGCTCCATGGCAACTGTTTGGTTTTTGTTTTCAGTAGTAAAGTATCTAAAAGAGAACGCACACATAAAAATCCCTTGGGGATATTTGCAAAGTGACACAGAAATACAGCAGTAGTTGTACATTTAAGTACAGTTGGGACTTGGTTGTTGTTGCTGTTAGGTGCTGTCAAGTTGACTCTGACTCATAGCTCGCCCATGTACAACTACCCAGAATGAAACACTGCCCAGTCCCGCGCCAGCCTCACAATCCCTGCTATACCTGAGCCCTTTGTTGCAGCCACTGTGTCAATCCATCTTGTTGCGGGCCTTCACCTTTTTCACTGACCCTCCACTTTACCAAGCATGTTATCCTTCTCTAGAGAATGGTCCCTTCTGACAATATGACGAAAGTGTTGTCTGTTGTTATTAGGTGCCACCAAGTCGTCTCCAACTCATAGTGACGACCAAAGTAATGAGACGAAATCTAGTCTCCTTGCTTCCAAATAGCATTTCGGCTGCACTTTTTTCCAGGACAGATTTGTTTGTTCTTCTGGCAGTGTATGGTACTTTCAGTGTTCTTTGCCAACACCACAACTCAAAAGCATCAACTCTTCTTCAGTCTTCCTTTTTCACTGTCCTGCTTTCACATGAATATGCAGCTACTGAAAATACCATGGCTTGGGTTAGGTACACCTTCGTCTTCAAAGACACATCTTTGCTCTTCAGCACTTTAAAGAGGTCTTTTGCAGTAGATTTGTCAAGTGCAATATAACATCTGATTTCTTGACTGCAGCTTCCATGAGTGTTGATTGTGGATCTAGGTAATATGAGATCTTCGACAACTTCAATCTTTTCTCCATTTATCGTGTTCATGCTTACTGGTCCAATTGTGAGGATTTTTTATGTTGTGGTGTACTCCATACTCAGACTGTAGTCTGTAATCTTCATCAGTAAGTGCTTCGAGTCATCTTCACTTTCAGTAAGCAAGACTGTGTTGTCTGCATATTGCAGGTTGCATTCTTCTTCCTATAGTCGTTTCTTGGATTGTTTGCTCAGCATACAGGTTGAATAAGTATGGTGAAAGGATACAACCCTGACACACACCCTTCCTGATTCTAAACCATGCAGTATCCCCTTGTTCTGTTTGAATGACAGCATCCTAGTCTATGTGCAGGGACTTAGAATGAATTTTTAATAAGAATTCGGAAACAAGAGATGGTCATGGATGAAGAGAAATAAAAAAAAAAAAAAAACGGTAGGATGAGTGAGTGAGTATACAATTAGGAATATTAGGAGGATGATATACGCAATGAAACACATGGAGTGATGGGAAATGCACATTGTTTTCCTAGAATGGAAAGGAATTTGAAGAATACTCTTGGTGAAATGTAGGAGGCAGAGTTAGCAGATAGCTTGCAGGCCAGACATAGATGTTAGAACAGATACAATGAAGGCAGAGTAGTTTCTTTGTTAAGGCATGAGTGAAATGACAAGAAAAATGTGTTTGAGAGGCATTTCTGTGGCAATGGCAGTATGTGGACTGAGGAGAGAATAAAGCTGGTCTTTCAAGGGGATAGCCCAGAGGCCACTGAAGCCACCTAACCATGAGGTTATGAGACTCTGAACTGGACTGTGCCTCTGAAATAGAGCAACTCTAAGAGGTGTATCCCACTGACACTGTAAAGCAGTGTTAACACTTCAAAACTCCCAGGATGGGTGAAAAAAATGGAGAAGTAATTGTTTCTTGGATGGTAAAAGAGTAACTAATAAGGAATATGCCATATAGAGATCAAAGAGGTCCATCTATTTTAGATGGTGTGTTTTATATTTGTGATCATCTTGGAGATGAAGAAATGAACAGAGATATGAATGTGGAAAGAGAGGCAGAGGTAGATGCTAAAGATGTTAATTCATTTATTTCCCTATCCTCTTTAGATACCTGCAATGATTACTTGAATTTTAGGGAAATTCAGCAAATACCATTGACTGATTTTCATTGCCTATTAGTCTCTTTGCGGGCAGTGGTGGTTCAGTGGTAGAACTTTCACCTTCCATGTAGCGTAGTGCCTAAGACACTTGACTGCTAACCAGAAGGCTGGTGGTTCAAACCCACCAGTCACTCCTTGGAAGGAAGATGGGGCAATCTACTTCCGTAGTGATATTGCCTCGGAACCCCAAGGAGGGGTCACTATGAGTCGGTCTGACTTGACAGCACATAACAACAACAACATGGGAGACCCATATTTTAAGCTCCATTTATGTTGAATACAAGAAGCCCTGCTAGCATAATGGTGCTTAGCTGCTAACTGAAAGGTTGACAGTTGGAAACTAACAGTGACTCTGTAGAAAGACCTGGTGATCTGCTCCCATACTGATTAAAACCAAACCAAACTCATTGCTGCTGGGTCAATTCTGACTCATAGCAACACTGTAGGACAGAGGAGAACTGCCCTGTAGGGTTTCCAAGACTGTAATCTTTATGGAAGCAGACTGCTACATCTTTCTCCCATGAAGTGGCTGATGGGTTCAAAGTGCACATAGCAGAAGAGCACTTAATTACTGTGCCACCAATTCACCTTCTGTAAAGATTACAGCCTAGAAAAACCTATGGGGTGTTGTATTCTGTTAACATGGGCTGCTATGAGTCAAAATTGACTCAACATGTTGAGTACTGGGAGCATTCGATGGTAGAATTCTTGTCTTCCCAAGTTTCATTTCCAGCCAATACACTTCATGTGGGGCCACCACACACCTATCACTGGAGTTTCATGTGCTGCTATGTTACTGAACAGGTTTCAGTGAAGCTTCCAGATTAAGATGGTCTGGAAAGAAAGGTCTAGTGATCCACTTCTGAAACTCAGCTAACGAAAATCAATGATCGCAATGGTCCAACTGGCAAGTGATCATGGGGACAGCACTGGTCCAGGGAGCATTTAGTTCCTTTGTGACTAGAGCTGACACGAGGAGGGGGCCAACTCAATGGCAGCAAGCAACCACCACAACATGCTTAGTACAGGTTGTGACACTGACATTTTCAAGACAGGGAAACAGAAAGGCTATCTGTTCACTGTCAAAGTCTATCTCACTTTACGCTTTCTAATCTTTTGCTTCATCTGGCCTCTTTGGAGAGTGACTGACAGACACTAATACCTGTGCACTGCCTTCTGAAGGGTTGAAATCATCTCAGCAGCTCAGGCCTGGGCAGGGATGAGTGAACTGCAGATCTGCATGTCTTTAGTAGGTGACTGTCACACTGGTATTAAACACTGCCTCTGGTCTCTGGAGGATTCCCTGAGTCAATGCATATGATGGACTGCAGGAATCTACCCTGAGTTAGTGTCCACCATCCACCAGTATAGCAAGCATGACACACTTTCTTGTTTTTTATGACTGTCTAATGATTGATGTGGATCAATCATACTGCTTTGCACTGCATCCATTGCCACTGTGGTTGAACCACTGACTTTTCATTGGGAAACTACCAAAAACTATTCTGCAAAAAAAGTATCTAATAGGCATTTAAGTCTGCTGAGAATAGTGGATGGGACAATATCGTCTTCTGTTATTGGAAGAGCTTAGTTATGTTTTAAGCTAAAATTCCTCACTTCTCTGGGTTTCAGGCCCTTGGTGCCTACACTGCAAATAGTGCTGGTTCTTAGTTATTAGAACATCATTTCATAGAAATAATACAAAGCTTAAAGTTGAAAACTCAAAACAAGATTCACAAGGTGGAGCATAGGAGGACAAGAATGAGAACTGAGAAAGCCCTGAACCGAGGTGGAAAAAAAATCTGGATTTTGCCACTGATTAGCTAAAGCAAGCCATTTAACCTTCTGATATACATTTCTCAGTTGTGAAATGGGGATGACACTAATACTTCCTTATGGAAGAACAAATGGCATGATGTCATTCAAGTGCTTCATGTGAGGGGCTTTGTAAAGGCAGCTATGATTTTCATTTGTGTTCACCTCAACCCCTAGCAGGCTTCATTTTCTCCTGCCTTTTCCATTTCTCCCTCTGTGTAATCTACATCTGATTTTCAAAAGCTGGGATAAGAGCAGGGAGGTAAACTACTTTATTCTATGCTTTATGATTTAAAATGTTGATGTTGGCTTACAATTAAAAGTATCAAAGATGCCAATTTTCTTCCTCTCCCCTACATCATCTCCTCTCTCTCTCAGCAAGAAGCCTGACTGCACTGTTGTTCTAAACTGTCCTACCAGGTGGAAACTGCACAGGACTGCCATGAAACCAGCTGCAATTAGCTTGGTGTAACTGGTGCTGGGGCATTGCTGACTGGGTTGGTTTGAGGAGAAGGAAGGTCCAGGCCACAGCTGAGGCCTAGTACTGCCAAGATAAGTTGTCCCGGTGCCAGAATTCGAGGTTGGGGCTGTGGATGTTTGCCATTTGTCCTGCGGGGATGGGAGATGCTGTAAAAGCAATCAGCTGTGGACTGGGATGCTGGGTAGCCTTCAGGTCAGCAGTTACTGGGAGTGAGAGAAATGGCAGTACTCGGAAATCCTGCAAGATCTACCAGGTTTGCAATTTCTGCAGAGTTAAAAATCAAGGCTCTAGTAACAGTCCTTCAGATGGAGCGTATGATGGGCTATTAGTGCTGGACCAGTCCATGGCAAGAAATTTAAATCATTCTATACACGCCAACTAATTTCCTCCCAAATCATCTCTGTGAAAAAGGTCAGAATGGAGAAAATGTGCCATTAATCTGAATGACTTTACCAAAATCACAAAGAGTGCTTGAATTACTTGATTTATATGTCATACTTTATAACAAATCTTTACCATTCCTGAGTCAAACATCTTAGCATTTGATTATTCTATGCTATGAAACATTCAAATTTTCATCAAGTCTAGAAAAATATGCAAAATGAGAAATTCAGTAACAAATATTGTCATCCTCATCACTCAGACAAGTCCCTAAACATGTGGGATTCATGCACAACTGGCTTCCTAGAGAGACACTACCTCAACATGGATGGCAGTGCTTAATTGTTTCATGAGTAATAATGACAATCAAAAACCAGTTGCTGCCTGTCCTGTCCATGCCGACTCATGGTGACCTGATGTGTGTCAGAGTAGCACTGTGCTCGACAGGTTTTTCAATGGTGATTTTTCAGAAGTAGATTGCCAGGCCTTTCTTCAGAGGCACCTCTAGGTGGATTCAAACTGCCAACCTTTTGAGTATCAGCTATGCATGCCAACCATTTGCATCACATAAAGACTCCATGACAACCAAACACAGTTCTTACTAACTGTGCAGAGTTGTTGGTAAATGTCATTGTTTTATGATAATGCCATATATATTTTCTGTATTAAATATATTCTTATTATTTTCTCATGCCAATAGTTATTAGAACAGTAAAAGTGCTATCTCCCATCTTCAAAAAGACTTTATTAACAAATTGAATACATTATGATAAGACAATGTATCTTTTTTTTTCCCTTAAACCGAAACTATGGAATTGTTAGAGGGGGGGAAAAAAAAAAACCCAACCAGATGTTTTAGCTACAAGGGGAAAAAGAAGTTGGGGAAGGGGACAAGAAGCAGATAATAAATCTGCCTAGACTGTTTCCAGTTCTCTAAGACTCATTATTTTTTTTCCCCAAAGAGCAAAAGACCATTAAAAGCTGAGACCAGCTATTTAGGGGAATGGAATTTGAAATGCCTTTGGGAATAGATGATGGAGCTCTGGTGGTGCTGTGGTAAAGGCATTCAGCTGCTAACCAAAAGCTTGGTGGTTCAAACCCACCAGCTGCTCCATGGTAGAAAGATGAGGCAGTCTGCTTCCATAAAGATTTGCAGTCTTGGAACCTTATAGGGCAATTTTGTTCTATGTTATAGGATCACTATGAGTCAGAATCAGAGTGGCACCCAGGGACCTTTTGGGAGAGATTTAGACCCTAATCTTTATGGCTCTAGCCTCCAAAAGTTAGAGAAGTCCCCAAAGTATTTCTAATGATCTTCTTTTTATGAATATATGTACATATGTTTTGTTGTGCTGAGTCCATACACACACACACACACACACACACACACATAAACCAAGCCAAACCCACTATCATCAAGTCAATTCTAACTCATAGCAACTCCTATTGGGTTTCCAAGGCAGTAAATCTTTATGGAATTAGATTGCCCTGTGTTCCTTCCATGGAATGGCTGGTGGGTTTGAACCTACATATATATATATATATATATATATAAGTCATTTCAACATTTTTGACATGTACAATTCAGTGACATTAATTATTTTCATCATGTTGTGCAACAATCACCACTATGTTTTCATCAGCCTTAACAACAAACTCACTGCCCCTCAAACAATGACTCCCTCATCCCCACTCCCTCCACCTGGTAACCACTAATACATTTGATATCTATACATTTGCTTATTCTAGAAATTTCAGATAACCAGAGTTACACATTATTTGTCCTTTTGTGATTTTTTTTTATTTATAAAATATTTCAAGTGTAGGGAATAATATAATCAACAATTCACCTGCTTTATCAAACTTAATATTTGATCATAGTTGCTTCAGATTTTTTTTTTTTTAATTTCACAATAACATCTGGATAACCATTGATGCTCCTGGTACCACTTGGTCTCCAGAGGTAAAAATGATCCTACACTTCATGCTGATTATATCCATGTTTGCCTAGCTTGGAAAAAGTAAATATTCCATTCATTAGCTTCTTCTAAAAACTTGAACTGTCTTCAAGTACAGGCATCACCTGTCTTATGTTGTAGAAAATGCAAATCCAGAAGTAAGGAGTCATTTCATCTTTTCACAGATTAAGTTTCCTCCTGGGATAATGATCTTTGTCCTATCCACCCAGTTGGTTGGGATGACAATGAAGTACAATTATGTCAATGAATGTTCTTTGGAAAAAGATAAAGTGTTACACACAAGCAAGGTTCTAGCACTTTTATTAATTAGTCCCTAGATGTATTAGTTCACAAGGTATTAGTTAATTTTATTTGTCCTCAAAATTGAGGGAGTGGAGGCCTGAATCAATCCCTTCCTCGCTAGCTTGATTTCATCAACTATGATTATAGCCCCTTTCAGCCTTTGTCTTCCCAGACAAAGAGGAGAATTATTTTATTCTTTTCCAATAGTAAAAGTATTCTATTATAATATTTATAATTGCCCTTCTAAGCCTTTTCTAAGTCTGTTATATCTTTCTGGAGGCACAGTAGCCAAAATTGCCTGCAGTATTACAGGTGCAAAAGCTTAGAAGTATTGCAAAGGAAAAGACTTATTCAGGCACTTGGCAAACATAATTACATTTCAATAAAAAACAAAATCCAACTGTAATGTAGGCAGTGAGGTTAAGAAGGATTGTGACAATAGCATTGTAAAGGGACATTGTAAAAGGAAGTAATAGCACTATCAGAATGAGAGATTTCTGTAGAGAAAGGAGGCCTTCTCTGATTTGTTCATTGTAGTTCATTGTCATTTTTTAAAAATAATATTTTATTTTGTTTTTGGTGAAGGCTTATATAACAGTTTAAGTTCCCACTCAACAATTTTTACACAAGTGTTCAGTGACATTGGGTATATTCTTCACAATGTGTGAACATTCTCATTATTTTGCTCCACTTGTTCTGTTGGTTCATTGTCATCTTGTTTTGCTAACCAGGTAATACAGGCCAGGTAAGCTGGAACCTCATCTTAAACTTCTGTTCTCTCTATTCTGTTTTTAGGAAGGGCACAATAAATATTTATTGATGTGTTGGTTCATGGAAGGGATGATGGTTACAAGTGTAGTGATGGAGATCGAGGACTAAATAGGTCCCAGTTTCACCATATACTGGCTCACCACAAGCAACACAATATCTCTAAGCCTCATTTTTCCCATGCATAAAGTGAGCAGAGTAATAGTAATTGCTTCATAGTTATTGTGAAGATTAAATGAGCTAAGGCTTAGCATGGTATTTGACTGAAAAAATCAAGGAAGCAGGTAAAGGCAAGTATGTAGAGAAACCTGGACTGACTGAGCCTAGTTTACAACCTTGCACAATTATATCAATGCATCTGAAAAAGAAGCTCCCAGTTGCTGTTGAGTCAATTCTGACTCATAGTAACCCCAAGCATGTGTGTCAGAGTAGAACTGTGCTCCATACAGTTTACAAGGTTGTGACCTTTCAGATGCAGAATGTCAAGGCTTTCTTCTGAGATGCCTATGTTGTTGCTATTCTTAGGCACTGTTGAGTCGACTCCTACTCATAGCAACGCTATTTACAACAGAAGGAAACACTGCCAGGTCCTGCACCATCCCCGCAATCCTTGCTGTGCATCATTGCAGCTAATGTGTCGATCCATCTTGTTAAGAGTCTTCCCCTTTTTTGCTGACCCTCTACTTTATCAAGCATGATATCCTTTTCCAGGGAGGGGTCCCTTCCAACAACATGACCAAACTAGGTGAGACAAAATCCGGCCATTCTTACTTCTTCCAGGACATATTTGTTCATTCTTCAGGCAGACCATGGTATTTTCAGTATTCTTTCCAACACCACAGTTCAAAGGGATCAACTCTTCTTTGTTCTTCCGTATACATTGCCCACCTTTCACATGAATACGAGGTGATTGAAAATACCATGGCTTGGGTTAGACACACCTTAGTCTTCAAAGTGATATCTTCATTCTTGAGCACTTTTTTTTTTATTTTTTAATTGTGACTTGGGTAAAAATTTACAGAGCAAATTCACTTTCCATACAGAAGTTCACATATACTTTGTCTCATGACATTGACCACAATAGACCACAATGCAACAGCTCCTCTCCCGCTTCCTCTAAACAATCACCTCCTCCCTGTCTCCATCCCTCCATGCACCCCTGCCCTGTGAGCTGTCTCCCTGTGTATAAACAGCCCTTCTTTTTTCCCATGATTGTTCTCTTCAAAGAGTAAATCTACCTCAGGTAAATGCTCAACTCCTATGCCAGTCTTTTGTTTTGCTGGAAGCCACAGGAGTGGGATCAGTTCCAGACCTGCAGGGCAGCTAGGGGTTGTAGTCTCAGTGGTTCCATCAGGCTCTATCAGACCAGCAAACCTGCCCCCCCCCTTTTCTTTTTCTAAATGATTTTGAGTTTTGTTCCACATTGTTCTCCCTCTCTATCCAGAATCTCCTACATAGATCCCCCTCCGAGTGGTTGACAGTGGTAGCCGGGCACCATCTAGTTCTTCTGGTCTCATAGTAGTATAGGCTGTGGATCGCATGGGGTACAAGTTGCTAGGACTAGTTCTTTTCATGAATCTTTTGTTTTCTTCATTATTCTTTGCTCTGGATGAGGAGAGACCCATCATTGCATGTAGATGGCTTCTTGCAAGCTTTTAAGATCCCGGTCGCTACTCACCAAAGTTGGAGGTGGAACAATGTTTTGTGTAGTATGTTATGCCAATTGAGCTTGATGTCCCCTGTGAGTATGGTCCCGAGCCCACAAGTTCAACTACTTGGTCCCTCTGGATAGCTGGCTGTGACCAAGAAGTGACCACAACCTTGTCCCTTGTCAGCTCTACTATACACCTGGGAATTCAGATCATATAAATACACTCATAGGACCATTATCTACCAACCTTATACATGGAATTGGGTACACTGCCCGATTCATAGACACACCTAATAGTTCAGCCTGTCCACCCATCTATCCACCTGTATACCCATGTTTGCCTTCACTGACAATG
>NW_006921768.1:4764399-4794793 GCF_000298275.1 Orycteropus afer afer
GGTATATAATTCTTGGTTGAAAATTTTTCTCTTTCAGGGTTTTATATATACCATCCCATTGCCTTCTTGCTTGCATGGTTTCTGCTGAGAAATTAGATCTTATTCTTACTGGCTGTCCTTTGTGAGCAACTTTTTGTTTTTCCCGTGTGGCTTTCAGAATTCTGTCTTTGTCTTTGGTTTTGATGAGTTTGACGATGATATGTCTTGGTGATTTTCTTTTGGGGTCTATCTTGTTTGGGGTTTGTTGGACTTCCTGAATGGATATATTCTCATCTTTCATCATATAGGGGAAGTTCTCTTCCAACAAATCTTGAAAAATTTCTCAGTGGTTTTATTTTTCTCTTCCTGCTCTGGAATTCCAATGATATGTAGGTTACACCTTCTTCATTTTGTTTTCATCTTTTTTCTGACTGATCCCTTTCCAAAGAAGTATTCAAGTATTTGTCTTCAATCTCATTAACTCTGTCTTCCATTGTATCAATTCTACCCCTTTGCCCTTTCAATGTGTTATCTATTTCTCACAATTTAGTATTAATCTTCTGGATTTCTATCTGTAGATTTAGAATAATTTCTAATTCATCATTTATTGTGTCATTTTGTTCTTATATTTCTTTCCAAAATCTTCTAAGGTTTTGTCTGTGTTTTCCTTGGTCTGTCTTTCAATCTTTTGAAGATACCTAAATATAATTCTTTTGAATTCTTTTTCAGATAGTTTTAATTCTGCTTCTTCTTCAGGGATGTGTTCTGGGTCTGTATCCTGGTCCCTTGTTTCCACCACTTTATCTTGCTTCTTTATGTGGACTGTGATCATCTGTTGTCTCCAAGACATTGTGGTGTTGTAGTATTTAGATCTCTGTTAACTGTTTGTGAAGAGCAGCCAAGGGTAAGTCAGGCTTTTCTTGGTGGTTGTTTATTGTTGGCCTGTTGGTGGAGAAGGAAGTGATGGTTCTCACTCAGTAAGTGAAGCTGCAGGAGGTTTGGGTATAGTTGTGTCATAATGGAGACTGTTGCTGTCTTCCACTCCGTTAGACAAAAATAACAACTGAATAACTATCAAAAAAGTAAAAGCAAATGGACAAAAAACACACCGTGCAATTACAGGAATAGTAAGCAAAAAAACAGGAATAGTAACCAAAAAGAGAAAAAGAAGAAGAAGAAGAAGAAGAAGAAACTCTGCAATATCTGTGGAGAGAGGTTAATAAGAGAAAAAAGGTGTAAAAAGAGAGTAATGAAGAAAAAAATGGGAAAAACACAAAAAGAAAAACAAGGAATGGGGTTGACCACAAGGGAGAAAAAAAAAATTGCAACCAGGAACAGGGAAAAGAAAAAAAGGTTGAAAACCAGAACGTTGGAGGGGAAGAATAAAGAATAATAGTAAAAATGACAAAAGTAATAATAATAATAATGTTGTTGTTGTTATGTGCCATTGAGTCTGACCCGACTCATAGCGACCCCTCTTTGCGTTGCTGAGGCAGTATCACTATGGAAGTAGATTGCCCAATCTTCCTTCTGAGGAGTGGCTGGTGGATTTGAACCGCAAGCCTTCTGGTTAGCAGTCAAGTGCCTTAGGCACAATCCTACCAGAGCTCCTTAACAGTTGTTTAAAAACAAACAAACTAAAAACCGGGGGAAAAAAATCGGGGCAGGGCACCTGTGCTCCATCTGAGCACAGAGACTGAGATGGAATTCCTGCTGGCCCAGAAAGTGGATGGGAGTGGGGGTGGCTGCATCTCTGTTCACCAAGAGGGTGTGGGGTATAAGAGTAACAAGGGGAATGTCGTACCTTTCCAGTCATCTGGGTCTGGAATGTCCTTGGGGTTCCTGGCAAGTGGAGCTTGTTCTTAAATCTCTGGAATCTGGGAGAATGCTGTCGCTTTAAATATCCAAAATAGTCAAGCTGCTTGTAAACTTTCAAAATGACTGTGCCCTCTGGACAGAGAAAAGTCCACAGCTCAGCCCGCCTTCCTCTTTGCTGCCTCCCCTTTTATTCCCCAGCCACCAGAGCAATCCTTCGTGCAGTCCCTGGCTAGCAGGGCCAATTGTTAGGTTAATTCTTAGGTCCTACCACCACTTGGCAATATCCAAGCTGTCTGTGCCATCAGGATCGCTTCCAGACTGCAGCTCCGTTTGTTTCTTTTGGTGTTTTAATGCAAATTCTTCTGTTAGTGGGAGTTTAGTCACTTCTATATCCTTTCTTTCAAGGCTCAGGGGTCCAGAATTATCTTCTGTATCTGTGTTAATTGGTTCTCCTTTTCTTTGTTGAAGAGGGTCTGGGCAGTCTTCCTGCCTATTCCACCATCTTACCGGAACTCCTGCTCCTTAACACTTTTAAAGAGGCCTTTTACAGCAGATTTGCCCAGTGAAATATGACGTCTGATTTCTTGACTTCTACTTCCATGGGTGTTGGTTGACTGTTGATGCAAGTAAAATGAAATCCCTGCCAACTTCAATCTTTTCTCCATTTATCATGATGTTGCTTATTGGTTTAGTTGTGAGGATTTTTTTTATGTTGAGTTGTAATCCATACTGAAGCCTATAGTCTTTGATCTCCATCAAAGTGCTTCACTTTCAGCAAGCAAGGTTGTGTCACCTGTATATCACAGGTTGTTCATGAGTCTTGCTCCAATTGATGCCACCTTCTTCTTCATATAGTCCAACTTCCTGTATTATTTTCTCAGCATACAGATTAAGTATAGTGAAAGGATATAATCCTGACACATACTCTTCCTGATTTTAAACCATGGACTGTCCCCTTGTTCTATTCTGTTCTTGTTTTGTTAAAAAAGCTAACACAACTCCCAGAAATGAATACAGGAATCTATTATGATCTACCTCTTCAGTCTAGAGCACTTGTCTTTACAATAATTTAGGGAATTGATTGATAAATTTATTTTTAACAATTCAAAACTTTACTCTTGTTCCTATAGTTAATTTGCTCATTTTGCTAAGCAGTTACTAAATAATAAAGCAGTAACTATACTTAGAGAAGTGTTCTGATCAGCCTAAAAAATAACTGGCAACAGAGTGAAGGATGAGCAGGAGGGGCCAAGATGGGAAGGGAGGAGTTGAACAGATGATCACCAATTAGGGCAAATGTGAATGTGAGAGATGTTACGGAAGGTTAATTCAAATGTGTTTACTTCGCTTTACTTGCTCTGTAAGCAAATAAAGACTTTGCAATCACTAGCTGCATACATAAATAACGTATTAAATCAGACATTTTATGAAGTCATATCCGAAAGACTTCATTTTGGCATGTCACCTGAAAGTCAATACTTTTGTTTAAAAAGTTAAGGGAGACAGAGCAGACTCTACAAATCAGTTTCAACTGTAATCACCTCTGGTGGCTTTTGGTGTATTTGCTTCCAGCTGGATCCAAGGAGTTATCTTTGCTGAAATTCCGTGGTTCACTTTCAAACTGGAAATCAAAGTCCCCTTTCATGCTGATTAAGTACCAGCATGGAGGATTTTATCCTCAAGATCCACAGCCAGAGGAGCTGGGGCCAGGGCACTCTGCTAGCATGAAGTCTAAAGATATTACTGATGGTCAGGTTCAATGACGTGGGAAGCCCAGCTGGGTGATGCCTACAAGTCTAGAGATTTGGAATGGAAATGAAGAGTGGTGGTGAGAAAGTGGAAGGTCAATCTTTTTATCTGAGTTGCTGGAGAGAATCCCTTATAAGAATTTGATCCCAGGCTATTGATAACACCGTAGGGCTAGCCCTTTAAAGATGGCAAATACATTAAGAAATCCATTCAAAAGATAAAGGGAGTAATTCAGATCCACCAGATTCAACACTGATTTCTAAATGCTCTAAAATTATTCCAGATGAGCTAATTCTTCAGAAAAGTATCATAGCTGAGGTGGTAGTAGGCGAGTTAGTACGAAAAAGTTTGTAAACTGCTAAAATTTTTTAATTATCTAGAAATTATTAGAAGGAAAAAAAGAAAAAACCCACTGCCATTGAGTTGATCTGAATTCATAGTAACCCTATAGGACATAGTAGAACTATCCCATAGGATGTCCAAGGCTGCAAATCTTTTCAGAAGCAGACTGCCTCGTCTTTTTCTCATGGAGGGGCTGGTGGGTTTGCACCCTGACTTTTTTGGTTAGTAGCCGAGTGCTTTAGCCACTACACCATCAGAGTTTCTTCTCAATTACTAGAAGAAGCTGTAAATAAGTATTTCACACTAATTATAAAATCCACTACCACACAGTTGATTCCAACTCACAGTGACCCTATAGGACACAGTAGAACTGCCTCATAGGGTTTCCAAGGCTGTAAATCTTTACAGAAGAAGACTCCCTTGCTGGTGGGTTAGAACCATTGATCTTTTGACCTTTTAATTAGCTGCTGAGTGCTTTAAACTCCGTGTCACCAGAGCTCCTTTGCTAATGATAATAACCACTAAAAGTGCCTTAAGTATCTATTTTGGTTACTGTGGTGTAGTAAATTACTTAGTGTGGCTTTTCTACCCATAAGTCTTTGTAAACTCCAAGGTGGGAATTGCTATTAGCAACTGAGGAGATCCTGATTTTAAAGTCGCCCACCTGGGTTATTTCTGTTGGGCGTGGCACAATACAATGTTCTGGGAGGTTCCCACTCTCTCTCACATGCTTAGAGTTCTGATGCTGTGATTGGCTAGTTTGACCACCCTTCCGGGCTCAAAAGGAGGCCTCCTGGAGGCAGAACTCTCTCTGACTGCTGGTGGAGGAAGATGTGCTGCTAAAAGAGACACGCGCCCCTGAAAGAGACACGCACTGCTGGGAAAGAGACGCAAGAGACACGCATCGCTGAGTGAGACACCGAGGGACCAGCACTGCTGGGAAAGAGACTGTGAGAGACTGTTGGCTGAGGGACAGTGGGCTGGGAGAGAGACTGAGTGTTCTTCCTGAATTTGAGTTGTAGCCTGGTGCTTCCCTAATAAACCCCGTAATCCGTGAGTTCTGTGTGGCCACTGCAGTGAATTACTGAACCCAGGAGAGAGGTGGTGGGTGCTTTGGGAGGAACGGTTGGTGAAAGGGCTGGAGGGAGGCAGCATGTTTGGCCTTGCAGTAATAGGCCTTGGGTTACTTCTGTCTTCCTCTTGTGAGATTAGAGGAGGTCAGAACATGTGGCCTCCTTGCCGTTTTTGCAGTTACTTAGTGCCACTCCGACAGGAATATACCACAGATGGGATGGCCTTAACAAACAGGAGTTTATTCTCTTACAGTTTGGGAGTTTAGAAGTCCAAGTTCAAAGTGCCAGGCTCTAGGGGCTGGTTGAAAGCCCCTCAACCTTGGGGTCCTGCTCTGCCTCCTGCTCCCAGCCCACTGAAGCTAGAGGAGTTTCTTCACTCAGACAGCTGCTGGCTGCTGAGGCTGACAAACCCAAGGTTGACAAGTAAAAAGGCACAGTCTCGATGTTACCAAACCACACAGCAGAGCATTAATTAAAGTATTCTAAGTCCCAAGGTCGGTAGAGCATGGCAGGCTGCTAAACAATGCCATGGCTACATGCAGGGTCCAAGCATGCCATAAGCTAGAGACTATTCCCAAGGCTTCTCCTTATATACAGGAAGCAGACCACATGCCAAAGGCAGCTAGCTATTCAGCTGCTTGTGGTAGATCCCACCATGGAGTTGATTGCCAGTCTCATCATGGGGAATAACTACCACTAGCTGCCCAGCCAGTCAACCAGACCGAGCCAAGTTGAAATACAAATTTAACTACAAATTTAATATCTATCTTCATATACATTGCATAGAATCACAATCATCACCTCATACTCTTTGAAACAATTTTGCCCAAACAGTTCTACAATCTCCTGACCAAAAGTTTGCAAGGTACGAAATCAAATCCTTAACTTCCAGTATGCCACATTACTCTCTTCTGCACTTTCCTAATTCTCCTAGAATCCTCATCAGACTGTTTAAAAGTTTAAGCTTCCTAAAGTACTGTTGAAACCTTAACAAAATACCCTGTAATCAATACAAGTTTATTTAATAAACTAGGTCATTGGCTACAGTACTATCAAGGTGCAAGAAACAAAAATGCTCTGCCTATCAGTCTATAGGACTGAGGCACAGTCAGTCATTGGCACAAAAGAGATTAACAAGTAAAGAATTCTTGTCTCACCCAGCTCCACATCCTGATCGTCAGTGAGCACCAGGATAATGTTGGGTCGAATGTTTTTCCGTTCCTGTTGTATCCGCCCTCGGAACCTTGGGGATCTGACTGTCAAACACAAGCTTCCCAGTAATTCTGTGCCCAGGACAGTTAAAACCAGAGCACAGCAAGAATACTTCATTGTTTTTGGTCCAATGTTGCAAAATTGACAAGACGTCTCAGGCTTCTGGTTTCTGAAGGTCTGAGAAGTCCGAGAGAAAGGAGAGGGAGAAACTCAAATGAAATCCAAACACCAAAACACAGTTGTAGAAAAAGCGCTACAGATAAATCCGAACTGGCATTTAAACTGGCAGAAAAAGGGCTGTACATGAGTCAGAAGTAGCAAACCTTCCCAAGTGTTGAGGAGTTTTTTAGGCACTTGATTATTTTGCAAATTCACGTCGTCTTTTTTTCTCATTCCAACTTTTCCTATTTCAATTCATTGTCAAATTATGATTTCCAACGCAGAATTCGTACGTAAGAGCTTTCTGACAAGAGCTAATACCTTGAATTAAGTATCCTGGTGGAATACTCAGTTTCTATAGTCAGAGGTATTCAGAACATCTGCAGATGGCATCCTGGAACAGGGAGAAAGAATACAAAGGAAATTATTAGTCAAGGATTTTGAAACAGATTTTTTTATCTGAAGTAGTCTCTTGAAACAGTATATTATATTAAATCTATCTATCTATTTTTCGTTTTTACTCCAAGGAAGAAGCAAAATGAAGCAACATTTAGAACTGCTACCAAGTATCTTTATTTCATAATCAGTTCCATAAAAGGATGATAAGGGTATCATCAGGGCTCATAGTGCAAACAGTACTTTAAACATCCCCAATGAAACTGATGATGGATTACAAAGACGCAGAGGTGCCTCTGAAACCCCAGTGCATTGGAGATGAGTGTTTGCATCTGGGGAGCTGTGGGAGTCAAGGGGCATGCTGGGGGAGCATCAACTCACCTGCATGCAATATAAGTACTTATCAAGCTGAATAAAACAAAACTGTCACTTGCCATCTGCATTATGTCACTCACTAACCAGGAGAGTTCTCTCTGCTGACAAAGACGTCGTAGTGAGTGACTGGGAGGACCACCTTTCCCAGCCTCAGAAAAGCTCCTAACTCTCTATCATCAATCACCAGGGGAAGGGGTTCCTCCTGGGAGCAAGACCCGTCCCTTGGTCCGCACTCCAGGCCTGTCTGGCTTGAGCCGGCGCCGGAGCTGAAGCTGGAGCGGACAGAGTCCTCCTTCGGCTGTCAGTCACCAGCCTCACTATTGTGAAACCCTGGTGCACTGCCAGCACCAAGATTTTGCTTTGCCGCAGCGGATTTAAACCTGCAAAGCTAAGTGATTGATCGGCTTGGAGGCTGGAAGTGAGAGGCTACACTTCCACATTAAAAAATAAATAAATAAAACCCACAGGGAAGCGCTGAGAAAATCTTTGTGAAGCTTCACAGTTAAAGACTTTTGAAAGGGTTGGAAAAATGCTCCTCTTACTTGAAAACACTAACCTGCAGAAAGCTTTTCTCCTAGAAGTCTGAAAGACAGCAAGAATAAATAAATAAATCTTTCTTTTGCGTGCACGAGGGAATGTCTATATTGGCATGTAGATGGTTCTAAAATTAATTACATAAGATCCTGTGTCATCAACCCCTTTGCCCCTACACACCTGAGGATCTGTATTTTATGTGCAACAATAAACTGGCATCAGATAAATGAGGGTAACTAATTAAGTGTAGGGGTTCTGGTAGCATAGTGCCTAAGGCACTTGACTGCTAACCAGAAGGCTGGCAGTTCAAACCCACCAGCCACTCCTCGGAAGAAAGGTTGGGCAATCTACTTCCATAGTGATACTGCCTCGGCAACCCAAGGAGGGGTCACTATGAGTCAGGTCCGACTCGATGGCACATAACAACAACAACAATTAAGTGTAAGGAGCTCTGGTGGCATAGTGCCTAGGGCATTTGACTGCTAACCAGAAGGCTGGTGGTTCAAACCCCCCAGGCATTCCTTGGAAGGAAGATAGGGCAATCTACTTCTGTAGTGATACCGCCTCAGAAACCCAAGGAGGGGTAGCTATGAGTCGGATCAGACTCGACAGCAGTGAGTTATGAAATGTAAGCACAGCTGGAGGAAAGGGCTCCCTCCTTGCTCATCTCCATGACTTCAACTCTGGAGGGTGACATGGGACTGTGGAAAAAAAAAAAAAAAGACTGTGTACTGTTTACCCCTACCATACACATTATTTTGTTTCATACACGCACACACACACACACACACTCCTATTATTCTAAACTTTATGAACATTTCATAAACAGCTTTAATGCTTTTCACTCTGCAGCCTGTAATCACTCTGTGTGTGTAGAATAGAGAGCAGAAACTCACAAGAAATAGGTTTCTAAACAAAACGCCAGTGTCTGCAGCACGTCAAACCTGGCTACATTATCCGCCAAGCACCAAACAAGGTAGGTTCAACTGACCCCTCGGCTCCTGGAAAGTCAGTATGTAAGATTCAGTATTGTTTTCAAGAACTCAGGGTTAGTTCAGTGATGGCTGGGCATGCTGAAGACTGAAAGCCTGCAATTATTCTGCACTGACTGTTTGGTTTCTGTGTATTTGTTTTAAATCATGAGAAACTTGACACAAGCACGAAAGGACAGGAAGACTAAAGAAAAAAGATGCCCAACAGCGTCTTTCTCCCACAAAGAGTAGATCGGTCTAAATAATGAAATATAGAGATTTCTTAGAGGCTTAATTCTTTAAATAGCAAAATATCACTCACCTCTCAAAGCCTGTATGAAAAAAGAGACCAGAGTATTCTTGCATCTGCTACAGTATAAATCAACCTTGGCAGACAGAGTCCACGAGAAAAATGCAATCGGCGTCACTGCTTTGAGCAAACAGTGGCACTTGGAGTTTAAATAAGCAGCAACGTGCAAAACTGAAAATTCCTGACAACTAAAGCATAGATAACATTATCTGGAACCCACTCAACATTACTAGTTAGTCTTTTCTTTCTTATTTATTTTACTTCTTTCTTTAGGAAAAAGAAAGCTTTACTGTTACCTTGTCTAAACTACATTGAAAATAATTTCCTAACAAAGAAAAGAGAGATAAGAGTGGATGTGGTTTTTCTGATTAAGGGACCTTTCCTTCTGGTGAGTTAAAGGTGCAGAAGAGATTTGCATTTTTCTACCACAGTTTATTATTCACTCAGGGAACTCTTATGTATAAGTATAGAATCTGAGTGGTAAAGATAATTGAACTTTCTGACAGGTCTGGCCATGAGGAGCTCCATCCCACCTCCCTTGCTCTGTAAACTTTCACCCAAATCACAATTAAAAAAAAAAAAAAAAAAATCCACAAGTACAATTCTTTATTCAAAAGTGGCCTTTTAGAACCTGTCATCCTCTCACTGCCTGGTTTCCAGCTCCATAAGGAAAAAAAGGAGGGGAGGAGAACAACCCCTAAAAGACAAAATGCAGAGAAGACCAGACAGCACAAGATGTGAATTGGATACTTTGTGGTAGACGACAAGTGTCCTTAGAGACAAACAATTTGTCTTGAAAAATAGTAGAAAATGGGAGAAAAGTAAAAAGACGTTTTTCTCACACATGGAAAGTAAGCTTGAAGAACAGTGTTGTATTCACAACAGGACCAGAATACTAGTGGCCTTTTTTCCAAGCTTTGTAATGGAAACATCTGTTGTAGTTATGGTCAAAGTTTGTAAGTTTTTGTGTTGGGCAGTCAAGTCAAAATACAAATGTGGCATTAAAATTTTCAAGTCACTTATAAAAGAAAAAATGACTTCGAAGTTTTAATGTCAATTAGACAGAAATTTAGTCTAAATTTAGTAAATTTCTCTAGCAACTCCCTAAACTAAATCAGACCTCACCACTCCACAGGCTTGAGGGAGATCTGTCTAAACCTTCCTTGGCTGGGCAGTCATCAGTGAGGTAAAGGGGATGGTCCCAATATGTCGAAGTGCCCTGTAACTACAGAGCAGCAATTCTCAAAGTGTAATCTGGGACTTTTGGGGGACTCTGAGATCCTTTTGTGGGATTCAGGAGGTCAAAACTATTTTGATAAGAATCTTAAGACATTACTTGCTTTTTATCACTTTGTTAACATTTGGATCGATGGTATAACTGCTTTTGTCTTAATATGAACGAAGGGGCACCACGTGCAGTTTAAAGAAATGCTAATTTCATTTAATATGAAGCAGTGAAAACATTCTTTTTATTAAATGAATAATAAAATTTGGATCCAGATCTTTTTTTTTTTTTTTCTTTTGTGAGCAAGACGGTACACATAAAGCAACCCTGTTGCAAAGTGAAGGATGATGGTTGTTCTGAGCAAAAGCATTTGTGTGACTGCTTTGCTAGCTGCACTAGCCACTTTGATTTTCCCCCCAAGGAGCACTATTTTTACCTGATAGGACCATTTGGACTTGTTTATTTGGCAGATAGTTTTTCAAAATGAATGAAATGAGCCTGCCATTTCAAAATGAATAAAATGAGCCTGCCATTTGGGAGGAAAACAATTGACAGTATTTGTTGCCAAGGATAAAAAATTCTAGCTTTCGATATAAAATCAGAATTCTTTTCTGATGAATTTGTGATTATATTAACAAATGCTATTTTTTGATATTGTAGAGTCAATGTGTTAACATTTGGAGTATTTGCATAATTCAATAAACCACTATTTCTCCAAATAACCAAAAAAAAAAAAAAAAACCATAAAACCCCAAACTCATTGCTATCAAGTCAGATCTGACTCATAGTAACCCCTCCTTGGGTTTCCAAGGCGTTATCACTATGGAAGTAGATTGCCCAGTCTGCCTTCTGAGAAGTAGCCGGTGGGTTTGAACCACCAGCCTTCTGGTTAGCAGTCAAATGCCTCAGGCACATTGCCACCAGAGCTCCTTAGGCATGAACAATGTTACAAAAGCACACCTGAGAAAAAAAAATCCATTCAAAGTGCAAGATGGCCATTGGATTGTAATGTAATAGATTATGAAAAATTCATTGATATAGTTTCAGATTCCTTATTATAATTAACTTTTAAGAAAGTACCACTTGTCAAGTTTTGGTGTAGTATCAAAGAGAAATATCTGTAACCACCTGAAAAAGCTACTAAAATATTTCTCCAACTACCCATTTATATGACGCTGGATTTTATTTCTATACTTTAACCAAAACAATATATTTGAATAGATCGAAGAAAGATCCAAGAATCCAGTTCTTTTTTTTTAGCCATGCATTCAAGAGGTTTGCAAAAATGTAAAATACTACCTTTTTAATCACCAGAATTTTTTGCTTTACAAGATATACTTTTCTTTCATAAAATATGTCATATGAGCTAACATATAAATTTAGATTATTATTTTTAATAATAGATTATTATTTTTAAAAGAATTTATTTTTTTCAGTTTTAATTTTTAATAGCAAGAGCTGTAAACTGCATACACATCAGCTCTTGAGGTCTTCATTAACTTTTTCTAATACAAAGAGATCCTCAGCCCAAAGAATTTGAGAATCACTGGTCTATGGTATACTTTGTTCTTTAGTTAAACCCAGATTTCACCTCTAAGAGTTTAGATCTGGCCCTATTCACAAGCTTCTCTCTCTCTCTCTCTTTTTTTTTTTCCCCCAAAGGCTTAAAAACATCTTCAGTTCTAATGTCTGGTATCTCACAAGAGTTGTTGATGAGTGATGATATTCTGTGCATTTTAAGCTCAGGATAACACAGAATTTTATGAATAAATGCCCACACATGTGAAGTATGGGACAGCAGGGTCAGTACCACCCACTCACCACAGAAATGAAACTCTCACGGATAGATCAAAATAATTGTTCCTAATACAAAGTAATACCACTCCATAATTACCAGTTGCTATCAAGTCGACTCCAACTCATAGCAATCCCATTTGTGTCAGGGTGGAACTGTGCTCCACAGGATTTTCAATGGGTGATTTTTTTGGAAATAGACCACCAGGTCTTTCTTCTTAGGTGTGTCTCTGTGGGGATATGAATCTCTAAGGTTTCAGTTGCCAGCTGAATACGTTAACTATTTGCATCATCCAGGGTGGGCAAGAGACAAAAAGGGACTTCATGTCCAATCAAAACAATAAAGGACATTAAGCTAGCAGCATGAACTTACAGGTGGTCCCTGATTTATGGCTGCGTTCTGTTCCAATGATGTAAGTTGATACTTTTTTTTAAAAAAAGTTTTTATATTTATTGCCTTTTATTATCAGTACCTTTATAAATCCAATTGGATCTTAATTTGCCTTTGGGGGTTGGCATGAGAATGATAACATCAGAAAATTACATGTTGCAACACTGTTTGTAGTACATATTGAATGTACATATAAGATGTACAAAGCAATCCCCAAAACAGACAGTCATAAATTTGATTCGTTGTAACCCTAATATGTCCTAAATCAAGGACTACCTATGCTTGAGTTTGGATTTAGCCAGAACAGACTTGGCTTAGCATTGGAAACAAAATAGGATTATACTAGCAAGCAATTGGTATCTACACCCTGTTCGTCTCCTGCCTCTAATCAGCATACTCACATTTCTAAGGGTCATTTTATGTGGCACATGCCCCTTAATTCTGGGTTTCAAGTTTCCCATATATCATTTTTTTTTTTTTTCCTTCAGAGGAAGCCTTTAAGTTATGCTGTCTTCCTCTTTATAATACATGTGAAACCATGAAGGAGCTAATTTCTTCTTTTAATAACTTCATAGTTGGCAAAGTTCATCTGCTGTGAATCTGCAGAAGCCTATTTCCCAGTCTAATTTATTACAGCTCCAAGCAGATAGATAACAGTGTCCTCTGGTATAGTATTATTTGTATGCCCCTTTAATAATACATCCTTTCCACTAAGTAATGATAGTTGAAGAGTGTATGTCACTGACTGGTAGCACCTCTTGGGATATACTTGGCTAAATGATGAGATTCTTCTTCAATGGTATTTACTTTTCTTCCTTTATACTCTTTCTATCCCCAATATTATGAGCCACAAAATGGGAAGGAACCAGGAAAAGTAATCTCTTCACAAAATTGTCAGCATTGATTATCTCTGGGATATGGTGAGGGAAAGGGACAAAATTCATTTTTCACTTTATTCATGTAAATATTGGATTCTTCCAATGATCTGCTGTATTATAAAAATAGAAATAAGTAAGTCAAAATGTTTTCTAGTCTTCCCTCTGTCTGCTCATGAAGGAGTTGGGAATAATAAGAATGAAATGAGAAACTACAGCAAGAAATTTACTTTTGAGATTCATTAAGTTAGGAACTAAAAACACGTAGAAACTTAAATTTACCAGGGACATTTTAGAGAAAGCAAAATGCCAGACTATGATTTGTCCAACTTCTTTAGCAAACAAAGGAAATAGAGTGCTCTGACTTCTTGAAAAAAATCAGGATATTCCTGAAGCAGATGCTACAAAGTGTCTAAAGGGTATGATAATAGTTACTAGCTTGAAGGTGGCAGTGAGATCAAGGAGAGTAAGAACAAAGAGATTATTGGATATCCAAATAAAAGGGCATTGGGAACTTGAGTGAAAACACTTTTGGTTAAAGGACAGCGATATTGACCTAAAGAACCAATGGTGGCTCAGTCATCTGAGCTGGTCTTAAATAATATGGTTGATTACATTAAGGCTCATTAAGTTGGCCTTCCACCACTCATCTGTCTGTTTGTCGTACTGCGGTGGCATGTATGTTCCTGGGATGCTGAAAACTATACCACCGATATTTCAAACACTAGCACAGTCATCCATGGTGCATGGGTTTTAGTGGAGTTTCTAGACTTAGACAGACTAGGGAAAAGGACCTAGCAATCTACTTCTAAAAAAATGGCCAGTGACAACCTTATAAAGAGAAGCAGAACACTGTCTGATATACTGCACCTCATTCATGATCAGAAAGACCATTTCAAGACCTATCCTGAGAGTACAGTATGGCCAATGAAAGGACACACGAAGTAGCTAAAGGGAATGGAAGACATGATTAAGTAAAGAGCTGAACAGATGATTTCAAAGGGCAGCTCTGAAGACAAAGCCAATTATTATAATGAAATGTGCAAAGACATGGAGTTAGAAAACCAAAAGGATTTCTTAAGCTGAAAGAGTTGAAGAAACAAATTCAAGCTTCAAGTTGCAGTATTGAAAGATTCTATGGGCAAAATCTTGAACATCACAGGACGCATCAAAAGAAGATGGTAGGAATACACAGAGCCAGCATGCTAAAAAGAACTGGTGGACATGTAACCATTTCAGGAGGCAGTATTTGATCAAGAACTGATGGTATTGAATGAAGAAGTCCAAGCTGCATTGAAGGCATTGGCAAAAAACAAGACTTTAGGTACTGGTGGACTACCAACTGAAATACTTCAGCAAACAGTTGCAACACTGGAAACTCTCAATCATCTAAGCCAAGAAATTTGGAAGACAGGCACCTGGCCGATCAACTGAAAGTGATCCATATAAGTGCCTATTCCAAAGAAAGGTAATCAAACAAAATGAAGAAATTAATGATAGCATTAATATCACATGCAAGTAAAATTATGCTGAAGATCATTAAAAAATGTTGCAGCAGTACTGCCCGAAATTCCAACAAGGTTCAGAAGATGATGTGGCAGGAGGGATATCATTGCTGATGTCAGATGGATCTTGGCTGAAAGCAGAGAATACCAGAGAGACGTTTACCTGTGTTTTGTCGACTCTGCAAAGGCATTCCACTGTGCAGGTCACAATAAATTAAGGGTAATATTGCAAAGAACGGAAATTTCAGAAAACTTAAATGGAGAAAAGATTTATTTTACTTGGATCTACAATCACTGCCTCTGAAAGCAGCAGTCAAGAAATCAGACGTTGCACAGCACTGGGCATATCTGCTGCAAAAGACCTCTTTAAAGTGTTAGAGAACACAGATAGCACTCTAATGACTAAGGTTTGCCTGACCCATGCCAAGGTATTTTCAATTGCCTCCTATGCATGGTTAAGCCGGACAATAAATAAGGAAGACTGAAGAAGAATCGATGCCTTTGAATTATGATGTTGATGAAGAACACTGAATGTACAGTGGACTGCCTGAAGAACAAATAAATTTGTCTTGGAAGAAGTATATTCAGAATTCTCCTTAGAAGAGAGTATAGTGAAACTTCATCACATGTACTTTGGACATGTTATTGAGTGGGATCCTTCCCTGGAGAAGGACACCACACTTAGAAGTTGTTGTTGTTGTTGTTATGTGCTGTCGAGTCGGCCCCGACTCATAGCGACCCCTCCTTGGGTTTCCGAGGCAGTATCACTATGGAAGTAGGATTGCCCAACCTTCCTTCCGAGGAATGGCTGGTGATACTTAGGAGAGGGTTACCAAAAAAGAGGATGATCTTCAACAAGACGTATTAACACGGTGCTGCAACAATGGGCTCAGATATAATGACAGTTGTGAGGATAATGTAAAGCTGGCAGTGTTTTGTTTGGTTGTACACAGGGTCACTATGAGTTGGAACTCACTCCACAACACCTAACAACAAGAACAAGTTTGATTTTATATATTTATAAGTTATTTATATTGAAATATCTACGAGGCTGTATTAATTAGCAGAAGTAGTTTGTTGCAATAACAAACTGAAAATGTTTACTGGTTTAATCCAATAAAAAATTTATTCCTCACTCAAACTGCAAGTCTCACAGAGGAAGGCAGAGAGCTAGCTCTGCCCTACGCAGTCATTCATGGGTGCAGGATGATAAGATTACTGTTATCTTGTGGCATATGAAGCAGGGAGAAGGAAAAACTGGAAAATCTTGCATGAGCTTTTCATGGCTTTGACCTGGAAGTCACCCAAATCACTGCTAAGATTTTATTGGCTGCAACTAGTCACATGGTCTCACCTAATTGCAAGAGGGCTGGGAAATTTTATAGAGCAGATGAAATGTTTGCTCATCACTACTGCCTATGTTACAAGCATAAAGTTTTATTACTACCTTACATCTCTCTCTCTCTACACATACACTTGACATATAGAAGTATATTTATACACACAGATGCATTAAATTTTAGGAAATGAAGAAATACATCCTCAGTCCTCACAATTTAAAGTTCAGTCACTCTTAGGTACTGTAAATGTACTTTTAAATATTTAGGTAAGTTTTTGACATTTCATTTTAATTTGTTTCCTCAATATAAATAATCTAGCACAATACAAATTTATTTAAAAGTTCCACAGTTGTTGTGATACAATTAGGTTGAAGAAAATGTTTTTTAAAAAAGATAATTAGATGCTATATTGACATTTCAAAATCATTTTTCCAAATATTAACTTCCAGTCAAAATCTGTAAGAGGAAAGAACTTCTGACCTTTACTATAAAATTTAACCCACAATCAAGATAATTCCCTGGCCTAATTCTATGCTATCAAACTCATTAATGATAAAAAGCTATTTAGCATTTTCTGAGAGTTTAAAAACAAGTTCCTTTGGAGAGATCTCGGTGGCCTCCTGAAGAGAAATGACAAAGAAAAGGGAGGTCTGGGAGACAGAGTGTGAAAGATTAATAAACATTTCAAAAGACAGTGAAAGAGAATTTTAGTTCCTGGTAGCATAGTGCCTAAGGCACTTGACTGCTAACCAGAAGGCTGGTGGTTCAAACCCACCAGCCACTCCTCGGAAGGAAGGTTGGGCAATCTACTTCCATAGTGATACTGCCTCGGCAACCCAAGGAGGGGTCGCTATGAGTCGGATCCAACTCGATGGCACATAACAACAACAACAACAACTCTTATCTACTTCTGTAGTGATACTGCCTCTGAAACCCAAGGAGGGGTCTCTATGAGTCAGGTCTGACTCCAAGGCACATAACAACAATAACAAGCTCAAGATTCAGAGGCAATTTATGGAGACTAGCTCTGTTCCACTACCACCGGCCAAAATTTATTACTTACAGGAGAATCATTTTAAACAAAGCAAAACAAACATCATAATAAGTCAACACCTTTCCTCAGAGACATTTTCAAGAAAACCCGAAAATTCAGATTAGTCATATATTGGTATTTTAAAAATCCTCCCACCTCACAATTTGTACTGGGAAGTATTGTTTTGCAATGTCTTATGCTATTGAATAAATACATAAATCTAAGTCTCTGATGACAAAATCATCTTCGACACGTGCTGTATACGTACCTACCTCCCTGTTGCTGTCTTCAGATTATCAGGTTTCCTTTAGTTTATGCTTATCTCCCAAGATTAACAAGCCTAGCTCTACATTTTCATGTAAAAAGCACAACTTTTCTTAAATTTCTAGTGAAATTCAGATTTGCAGTCATGGAAAATATTGCATTAGAACAAATGGAGTAACTAGCAGGCTTCTCTAGGAAAATTAACTTATCAATCTTGGCCACAAAACAAGTGTAAAGCATACAAAGAATACAAATTATCTATTGTTTATTGACATCCACCTAATTTATGACATTCTTGACTAATCAAATTCATGTATCTACACTGAAATATTATCTGGGCATAGAGATTATTTATCAATGCCTTCAGGTGAATTAACGCAGAAGAGAAACAGGAAGAAACTTTTTAAAGCCATGAATTGACTAACATTTACAGGTACAAATGATGCTGCTTGCATCAAAGGCCCACAGTGACTTGAAACATGTAACCTGACTTGTTTTAGTTTATTGTCAGAGACAGGGCACAAGTTAGGAAACAGTTTACTAATGAATACTTAACACTTTACCCTATTATTACAAAAAAATAAAGTTTTAAGCTGTGAGGATTTATAGAATGGCATTTTTAAGAGCTGTACAAGCACCCTCAGCTGTTATTCCTTTGATTTGTAAAATACATAAATATGATCGAAGTCCACGGATGTTTGGGGAAATTTTTATTTATTGTCTCTCGAGTATGTTTATAAAGATTTGTTTACAGTTGGACAAGTCCTGAAAATTCATCTAGATTTAAAACTACAAACACTCAGTGGTGTTTCACTTCTAAAATTTATTTTCTCACTAACTATCTACCATGTTAAAAACTTCATTTCTCAGCACAGATCAGAATGGCACTTGTAACACAAAGGAGACTGGTATAAATAAACCAGATGACATGCCCTACAGTAAAATCAGCCAATCAAGCTGGTTAACAGAGGCCATTTCAAATAATGCATATTTGAAAGTAATCCCTTCTCTCTGATTTGGTTTCCATGAAGTCTTAAGCACATGTGTGCTGAAAAAAAGAGGCTTATTAAAACCTGATGTGATGTTAGAGGTTATAAGGAAATAGGCTTAGAACCATTTTGTACCTGAGTCTTCAAATAGGAAAGCAATTTTTAATTATATTTGTAGGCTTACTAAAACATGCACACAAAGCTGGATGCTGTTTATTTATTAAGGAAAAACTTTACGCTATTCTGCCATCTGGGTTGAGTTTTACAATTTGCATGTAAAAGTGGGAGGAGACTAAAGCCATTTTCGTTGATGGACAGATTAGCAAAACATTGCAATTTAGTAAGTTAGATTGTTTAAAAAATGCTTTATAAAGTTATGAATCTCAAGTATATTTTCCTCTTGGCTCTTTATTTTGGAACATTATGGAAATGTGTAATATAGCAATGCTTTGGATCTTCAAAATATTTGTTACCATTATTAGTAAAACTATATATTTACAGCTAGAAAGTTAAAAGTAGCTGTTAAGAAACTGACCAAAATCCTAAGCTTACCAAGATCTCCCAAGTGTAGCAAGACCTCCAGACCAGGTAGGTCTCTGGAGCTTTGCTTGTTTCCTGATCGTTTTTCTATTTCCTGACTGTATTTGGTTTTAATCATGGATAAAAATACAAAGGATCAGGATTGATATGTTTCTGGACCTTTATTTCAGGATCTCCTATACACTACTCACATATCCTTAAAATACACATGAAAGGAAGTGTGTAAATGACCATGAACTGTTTTTTGCAATCACCAAAGGGCAACTTGACTATCTGCTTTTCCTCATTGCATCACTGTTTCACCAAACAGATCATATATGAGACAGGAGGTTAACAACATACATTTTAGAGAGCTAAAGTGAAGGGGATGGATATCCTGGAAAAAAACATTATAGAATCTCCGATTTTGAAAGCCATCAAAGTACACCTCAATCAACCTATAACCAATAAATAACTGTTCCTGTCAAGTGAGAAGGAACTCACCAAGCCACCTGTTAATTTGGGGCAGTCTTTAAGGTTAGAAAATATTCCCTTTTATTGGGCAAAAATCTGTTTTCCTCTTTCTCTTCTACCTACTGCATCATGTGCTATTTTTCTGGCTCACACAAAATAATTTTATATTCTTCTATATAACACATGCTTGAAGTATTTGTGGATTATGTCCATCTACTCCTTAATATTCTCTAATAAAACATACTTTATGTAAATTATGGGTAAATCATAAGAAAGAGGCAGATGGGCTATTTTGAATTTTTATATTTGTTGATTACGTATTGGGTCAAAGGTCTTATAATGCTGCAATTATACAAATAGGAATCCAGCACATTTATTGCCCATCTAGCTCAAAAAGATTTGGTCTAGATAATTAATTACTGCTTTCCATATTGTTTCTTTATGTACAACCACTTTTCATGTAGGTATCAAATTCAATTCAGAAATACTCCAAATTTTGCATAGTTAAATTGATAATTAATTAATTTTAATGAAAAGTAAAGCCAGACAAGAACGGCAGACTTTGAGATTCAGGCTAAGAGTCTAATTTTGTCCTTTTTTTTTTTTTAAACTCCCTGATAATTAGCCATTGATTTACCTTTAGCAATTAGATTTTGAGGAAACTTCTCTCCTGAGAAGAAACATCTTCCTTACCATATTTGGCTCACAATTTCAGAATACTGGCTACTTTAAAGGAGCTATGCAAGAGAAGAACCGGTATCACACCATTAGGGCTCAAAGCTCAAGTATTTAATTACAGCAAAGCAGGAGTTGACCAGAATTACTTGAGGTGAGATGGGGGGGACCAAACATTCATGTTTCTAATAAGTTCCCAGGTCACGCTAATGATGATACTACTAGTCCAGATAGAACAACTGACCCTCTAGCAAAAGGTAAGGTGAAGGACTGAGCCAAGCCCAGAACAGGTGCCTCAAGTCTTTGAGATGAAGGTTATTCTCTCAGGCCTTTGCATTGGCTTGAGGCAGCTGAACATAAGGGAAGAGTATTGATTTTGTCAATTGTGTCGTAAGATTGAGTTATTTTCTAAGACCATCTTCTACAGAGTTGTCAAGGAGGCAAAAATCCTACACCAGTTGTTATCAAGTTGACTTTGCCACATGGAGCCCCCATGTATGCTAGAATAGAACTGTGCTTCATAGTTTTTTTTTGGGGGGGAGGAGGTAATATTTTACTGCTTTTTTTGTAAGAGTTTACACAACCAATTAGGTTCTTATTTAATAATTTCTACACAAATTATTCATGACATTGGCTACATTTTTCCTATTGTGTCAACGTTCTCATTAATGCAAATGGTTGTTGCATTTCCAGTAATCTAGTTTTCCAGCTATCCATATTTGTGCCCATTCCAAAGAAAGGTGATCCCACAGAATGTAGAAATTATAGAACAATATCATTAATATCACATGCAAGTAAGATCTTACTGAAGATAATTCAGAAACGTTTGCAGCAGTATATTGACAGAGAACTTCCAGAGGTTCAAGCCGGATTCAGAAGAGGACGTGGAACAAGGGATATCATAGCTGTTGTCAGATGGATCTTGGCTCAAGGCAGGGAATACCAGAAAGATGTTTACTTGTGTTTTATTGACTATGCAAAGGCATTTGATTGTGTGGATCATGACAAATTATGGACAACATTGAGAAGAATGGGAATCCCTGAGCACTTGATTGTACTCATGAGGAATCTGTACCTTGAGCAGGAGGCTGTCGTTCGAACAGAACAAGGGGACACTACATGGTTTAAAATCAAGAAGGGAATGCATCAGGGTTATAGTCTGTCTCCACACTTATTCAATCTATATGCTGAGCAAATAATCCGAGAAGCTGGACTATATGAAGAAAAACGTGGTATCAGGATTGGAGGAAGAATCATTAACAACCTGAGATATGCAGACGATACAACTTTGCTTGCTGAAAGTGAGGATGACTTAAGGCACCTACTGATGAAGGTTGAAGAATACAGTCTGCAGTATGGATTACATCTCAACATAAAGAAAACAAAAATCCTCACAACTGGACCAATCAGCAGCATCACAATAAATGGAGAGAAGATTGAGGTTGTCAAGGAATTCACGTTGCTTGGTTCTACAATCGATGCCAACGGAAGCAGCAGTCAGGACATTAGACGACATGTAGCATTGGGAAAGTCAACTGCGAAGGAACTGTTTCAAGTGCTGAGGAGCAAGGATATCTCCTTGAGGACTAAGGTGTGCCTGACACAAGCCATGATATTTCCAATCACCTGGTATGCATATGAGAGCTGGACAATGAATAAGGAAGACCGAAGAAGAGTTGATGCTTTTGAGTTGTGGTGCTGGCAGAGAATGCTGAAAGTACCATGGACTGCTAAAAGAACTAACAGATCTGTCCTGGAGGAAGTGCAGGCAGAATGCTCCTTGGAAGCAAGAACGGCCAGACTTCGTCTCACCTATTTTGGTCATGTTGTCAGAAGGGACCATTCCCTGGAGAAGGATGTCATACTTGGTAGGGTGGAGGGTTGACGAAAGAGGGGGAGGCCTTCAACGAGATGGATTGATATGGTGGCTGCGATGATGGGATCAAGTATAGCAGGGATTGTGGGGCTGGCGCGGGATCGGGCAGTGTTTCGTTCTGCTGTCCATGGGGTTGCTATGAGTTGGAAATGACTCGACGGCACTTAACAACAACAACAACAACAACAAAGTTTTCGAGCCACCTTACATTCTCATCTTTGCTTTAGGGTAATTGTTGATCACTTGGTCTTTGTAGTATTCACACGTTATATTCTTTATTTTAGGAGTCTCTGTTCTTTAGCTAAACCTTAACCTCAGGGGACAGTTTCAGTTCAAAGATTAAAGAGTATCTCAGGGAGATAGTTTCAGAGTGTCCTCTAGTCTCAAGTAGTTCAGTAAGTCTAGACTGCTTCATAGGGTTTTCAATGATGATTTTTCAGAACAGATCACTCTTCTCTTCTTCTGAGTGGACTCAAACCTCCAACCTTTCAGTTAGCAGCTGAGCACATTAACCATTTGTATTACTCAGGGGCTTCACAAGGCATGAAGAACTCAAGTTTTTCATTGGAGAGCATAACTGTAATCTTCTCTCAACAAATTTCCAAAAGTGGTCTTTCAAGAGGCTTTCCAATGACCATCTACTTTCAGTTTCTACAAATTCTCTTTCATTGTCTGAAGAGACAGAGTTCGTCAAATCCTTGTTATAGTACATTCATTAACCATGGCCCCTGAGCAATGTTTAAGTTTGCTGCATTTATTAAACAATTGTTTATGTACAAATTTTCTTTTATATCTTAAAGTAAATACTGGTGATTAAGGAAGCAGAGTGGATTACTGGCTTTTAACAAAGCCCTTTCTCCTTCTAGCCAGGGCAGTAAGACAAGAAAGGGAAATCAAAGGTATCCAAATTGGTAAGGAAGAAGTCAAACTATCCTTATTTGCTGATGATATGATCCTATTCATAGAAAACCCAAGAGACTCAGCAAAAAAACTACTGGGATTAATTGAGAGATTTAGCATAGTGGCAGGATACGAGATCAACATATAAAAATCAGTTGGATTGCTCTACACCAGCAAAGAGATTGTTGAAAAGGAAATAAGGAAATCAATACTATTTACAATGGCTACCAAAAAAATAAAATACTTGGGAATAAATCTTACCAGGGTCCTGTACAAAGAAAACTACAAAACACCCATTTAAGAAACCATAAGAGATCACATAAATGGAAGAACATACCACGCTCATGGATAGGAAGACTGAAATTGCAAAAATGTCAATACTATCCAAAGCAATGTATATGTTTAATGCAATCCCAATCCACATCCCATCAACATTCTTTAAGGATATGGAAAAACCAATCACTAATTTTGTATGCAAAGGAAAGAAACTTCGGATAAGCAAAGTACTATTGAGAAGAACAGCAAAATAGGAGGTCTTACACTCCCGGATCTCAAAACAAAGCCCCTCTTCTTAGTTGCCAATTCTATCCAGTTGTTTCTGCTAACTGGAAGCTCTGGCCTTTCACATCCATTTCTCACCTCCTCTTTGAGGCTTTGGCAGACAAATATAGCTGAGATAGAATGCAAACTCTAAATCACATGAACAATTTATCAGTCCACTGGGCTGTACAAGGTACTGTTAGATGCTCTGGAGAATTTCAAGCTGAATTCTCCTTCCCACTCTAGAGAAAGGGATGGAACCACATAAATAGAAACACTGGACAAAACTAACTGGAAGTAGGTGTAGTGGGTTAAAAAGGAGTGAAAGTCAAGTTTGCAACTTTCCAAACTACTTTGTTATCTTAATTCTTGTAGCAGCAAATTCTTCTCAGAATGTAAAATTGGGAACTGTGGCTTGATACAGTGTGAGAAGGAGAAAAAAAAATGTAGTCTATGTTTCCAGTTGTCTGACTTAAGGAAGTATATTCCAGCTACAAAGTCAGTGGGTGGTGCAAAATAGTAAACGTGCTTGGCTACTAACTGACAGGTTGGTGGTTCAAGTCCACTGAGGTATCTCAGAAGTAAGGCCTGGAGAGCTGCTTCTAAATTATCATCGTGTACAGCAAAGGTCTGTTCTAACACACATAGGATCTCCATGAGTCAGAGTAGACTCAATGTAACTAGTTTTATAGATTTATTCCAGCTATGCAAGAGAAGAGAAGCCATCACACCATTAAACATGAGCCCCAAGCTCAAGTAGTTAATTCATTGAGTAGAGTAGGGTTTCCTCAGAGTCCTCTGGTATCCTGTGGACTGCTGCCAGAGTGCTGAGTAGAACTGAGAAGTGGCACATTCTATCTTCTTTCTTTCCTTCTTCTCCTTTGCCCCTCACCCCTATCTTTTTCTATCTCTGGCTCTTTCTTCTTTATTTCTCAGATACTACTGAGCTTATTCTGCACCCTTAACTACCTAAAGTCCCTCACTACGCCCCATTTTTTCCTTTTCCTCTCCTGGGTCTCTGTATTTCCACAATTTCCAAGACATGAATTAGCTTTACCCTTTAACAAAATATAAATGTTTTTGCTAATATCCATTGAGCATGTACCATGTTTAAACCTTTCATATTAATCAGTCACTTTATCCTAGCCATCTTTGGAAGGAAGATTGGGCAATCTACTGCCATAGTGATACCGCCTCGGAAACCCAAGGAGGTGTCACTATGAGTCAGATCTGACTCAGCGGCAGTGAGTTTGGATTGGTTATCCTAGCCGTATACCTAGGAAGTAGCACTATTACTCCTTAAAAAAAAAAAAAAAAAAGAGGAAACTGAGATTCAGGAAAGTTAAGGAATCTATCCAAAGTTGCACAGTAAGTGACAGAACTGAAACCACCTAACCTGTGTCTTCGACTTAACTGTCTGTTTCTGTATTTTCTCTTGAAGTATATTTTCACGTTAAAAGATCTCATATGCTAAAACAATTGCTAATTGGAAAAATTAATGGGGAGAAACTTTTTGGAGTGAAAACAGACTTCAAGTGTTGGTGGTATTTCCAGGCATCTGCTACTATCCCTTACAGCATCTATCAGACGACAAAACATAGCATCAGTATTGCAGCCACACACCATGTACAGTCCCCTTTTCACCTTACAAACAGAAGGGTAGCCCCTCAGAGAGCAGTGAAACAAAGTCGTTGCTGGGTGAGAGAGTGGGTTGGTGTGGTTCGACATGAATATTCAAGACCACGAGTCACAATTCCATGAATCTAAGGGTCTCCTATATTTGTATTTAGTATTGTGTAGTTGGGGAGACAACTTACAATGATTAATTAATTCTCGGTGACAAGGCAGAAGGTGAAATAATGTGTGCATAGTCACGTAGTTGGTCATTCTTAGGCTCCAAGTTAGTACTACTAAAGTGCTTAGTTTTCCAGTGACATAAAGAATTTTGGACTTGACTTTCCCTTTTGTGCCTTGCGATCTCAGAGATCCAACCCCCAAACTGACATTTTCTGAGAGGGCAGGTGGCTTCCAGCTGTCCTCACCCACACCCTAATGACATCATCCAGAAAGTCAGTGTACCCTGGAAATTCCATCCATTGAGATTTCCCTTCCGACCAGGACTGGCTCGCCAGCCCCACTGAGGCACACCCACAGGCCCTCCAAGAGGGGCTCCTGGGTTGCTGGGTGGAGGAGGCACAACCTGGTTGATATACTGTACTTGGCTGCTTGTGACTGTTTTTCTACTATCTCCTTAAGTACAAGTTTGATTGAAACTGTTTATAATAATAACTCAATTATCTTTCACAGTACGGGGAGAAAGCATTTCCAAATATGTGAATATTTCTGTTAACTATTTAAATGCCAAAGCTTCAAACAAAGAAATAAAAAGGAACTGTTTTAAAGCATGCCAAATTTGCAAGAACAACTCCCAAAAGCTCAGTGGTTTACAGCAAAAACTGATTATTTCTCGCCCATGGTACATGGAGGCTGGAAGGCAGTGGTGTTCTTTTCTGTGTACCTTGCCACAGAAGAGAGGGAGCATCCGCTATAGGAGCAAGACAGATGTTGGAAGCATGCAATCCGCACATTTCTGTGTGGGCACAGCATACCTCACATCTGCTTACCTGCCATTAGCCAGAGCCACTCAAGCCTAGGATGGGGACTTGCACTTCTCCCTTGAGAGGCTCTGAAAATCCCATTGCACTGGGTGGGTCGTATAGCTCAGTTCTGCTCTCCAATGGGCAAAGGGCAGCAAGAATTGGGGAATGTCATATAATCTACCCCACACCCTTATAAAAATCAATGACATATTTCCTGGTCTTCAAAGATTACTGAAAATGATGTAATTATTCTTTGGATGGTTTGTGGTTCTGGGTCATTACTGTTAACAATAAACGTTGCTCTTGGCTGTAATTCATTTTCCCTCAAGGATACTGGAGTGTGGAAAGCTGTTTGCCTAGACATAAATGACCCAGATCAATACTTTTGGAACTCCTTATGAGTGCTTTTCATAGTTTTGTCTTTACCTCATTTGCAATCAGTTATTATTATTAGTGTACTTATCTCTCCTAACTATAGCTTCTCTCTTCTCATATACTGGGGGATGCCAGAGAGACAGGTTGTTAGACCTTATGTCCCATCTGTGTTTAAAGAAAGTGTGAAGACATGAGGTTCTCTGTCAAATGAGAGCTGTTGGTGGATTTAGTGAATGGAGTATAAGACAAATGTGTGGGTGTGTATGGTTCATGGATTTATTAGATTCTTTCTTTTTACCAGTGCTCTAGTTGGTGGAGAGTACTGGATAAATGAAGTTGGGGAAAACTAGGTTGTGGATTAAATGCCAAGGGGAATTCTCCTCTCCTGGAAAACATTCCATATCTAATGTTCTTTCCTAGGCTATTTAATTAAGTATTGAAACTACCTGCCATTTCTTGTTCAATTCAATTTACATAATTTAATTATCATAAACATTTTAATTCAGCAGCCCTTTGTTAAGTCCCAGTGTAGGGCACTTTGTTAGGCATTACAGGAGATACTGGATGAATAAGAAAAGAGCCCATTTTACCAAATGGATAGTTATGTGTTAAACTAGGTATAACACAGTTCCAGATAGCAACTGCCTTCTTTCCAAAGATGGAACAGATAGCATACTGTGAAAGGTCCCAGGACTCCTAGAAAGGACATGATGCTCACTTTGGGTTGATATTACCTTGAAAGCCATAGTATAGTCTGAGACTCATCTTTTTCCAATGAAAGCAAACTCCAAAGAGCCATATTAGCCAGTCAAGGTAGATGAAAGTAAAACATTTTCAACTTGGCTTGTGGAGAACTATTTCTTAGTTAGCCTTTGCCTCTGGTACATATTATTACATGAAAGCCTGACCTTACATCAATAATAATTGAACTACTGAATCAAATTTTTCATGTATTTAGGTGGTTAGTTGTATCTGAATTCCCATTAGAAGACACATTGTTCTTTTATGGATGAAACGTAACTCCTTTTATGATCACAATGCACCACAGTTCAGGAAAGGGTTTGGAATGAAGTATTGAATTTGCTCCTTACAACAACTTTATAGGAACGTAGAGCAGGTGTTATTATTTCTTCTTCCCTCCCCTAGAAGGCTCAGAAAGCTTCAGCTGAAACTCACACCAAGGCTTTGACTCTGAGGCTGCTACCCTTCCTCCCTGAAATCAGTTCTTTGCCATCTTCCTTGGTTATTTTGTGAATAAATTGCCAGGTTTGATCATTCACAGACATAGATGTAAAAAATAAATAGAAGGAAGATGGGGTAATCTACTTCCATAGTGATACTGCCTCAGAAACCCAAGGAGGGGTCGCTATGAGTCAGGTCCAACTCAACGGCACATAACAACAATAAAATATATAAATAAGGAAAGAAAACATATATTTGCACTAGTTTCAAACTTTTCCTTGTTACTTTTCACTGCAACTCAAAGCAAATAGAAAACTGATTTTAGGTTCATTTATTCTCTTTGCAGAAATCCACCAACTAGTAACAACAATAAAACACAGTTACAATTTCCCTAATACCGGGAATATAATGAGTTAAAGTGTTAATGTTGCTTTCTAACACTTTTATCAACACCATTATGTTGATCAGAGTATCTTTAACAGAATCTTAGGTTTTAAAAAGTATGTATCTAAAAACATTTTTTAGCCAAATAATTATCATTTCCTTTCCTTCAAAGGAAAGCTTAGAAAGCATGACAATTTTAACATTTTGATAGCTTTTTTCACAAAAGCAGATTAGAAAGTTAGATATGTACCATTGCAGAAAGTACATTTTGCTTGCTACACGAAACATAAATTTTTACTTTAGAAAGGACTGCTTTGTAGCAAGTTAGTACCTTCTCAGTGAACAGTAGCCAGAAAACTTAATTTTCTACTACCAGTCGTGGGAGATGGGGAATAACTTGAGAGTTATTCCTGGAAACTCACCTCACCTTGAGTCCTTGTTTTGCTCGCCCATGGGAAAATGAATGTACAGGACAAAATCGTATACAATAATATAGTAAGGTGCAACTTTTTTTTTTTCTTTTTTCAATTTGTGTGATGGCAACAAGCTATTATTCTCCAGACTAATATTCGGAGCTCCTATGATTTCTGTTTACATTTGATGAAAGGAAAATATATTTTCTTTCTTTCTTATTTTTTTGTGGTGATATATATATATATATATATATATATATATATATATATAAAACAAAAGATTCACCAGTTCAACAATTTTTACATGTAAAATTCAGTGACACTGGTTATATTCATCATGGTTTACAACCATTACATTTTCATTTTTGACTCATGTAAAATAGTCTTAAATTATATGGCAACAACTGAGAATTACCTTCCTCATCTTTTATTACTTTCTTCTTCATTTGTAACTACAGGTCATGGTGGCATAGTGGTTAAGCACTTGGCTGCTAGCTCAAAGGTCAGCATATTTTTATAACTAGATCCCAATTTTATTTGCAGTGGCAACGGGCTGACATTTCCCAGCTTACCTAAGCAGCTTTATCTGCCCACATGACTGAATTCTTCCGCATTAGGTGTAATGAAAGGGTTGTATCAGACTTCTGGGAGGGTGCCATAAAAGAGTGTGGATGGCCATTTGTCAGATTTCACTGATAGAAAGCCTGGGTCCCTAATGCCTACAGCCAAGCACTGCATTTGAACTCTGGATTTGCTTTGCTTGAAAGTATAAAACATTGGGTCAATGTGATGGTTAATTTTACCTATGAACTTGGCTAGGCTATGGTTCCCTGTGGTTTTCCCAAATGCTAGTCTAGTTGCTATCTTGAAGTAGTTACATATGATTAAATTAGTTGGACTTGGATAGAGCACATTATTTTCCATAATGTAATGTAATGACCTTCCATAATGTAGTGTAATGTACTGTAATGTAATCCCTTTCATAATCTAATCTAATCCATTGCTCAGCTGATTTCATATCAGTATAAGGTAAAGCCTAAACTGAATCCTGTGGTCATAAGACCAGAATAGACACAGAGACACAAGGAGGGGAAGACAGACAATATGTAAAGGTCATCTATGAGCAAACAAAACAAGGATCACCAGCAGACACCAGAAACTAGGAGAGAGAAGGAATCCACATGGCCAAGACCCTGATATAGACTTTTAGCTTCTAGAACTGTAAGAAAACAAATTCCTGTTCATTAAACTCACTCACTTGTGGTATATCTGTAATGGCAGCACTAGGACATTAAATAAAGCAATATTTTCATTGCTATATGTAGTCCAATTCCACATTACGTCTTCTAAGTAACATTTATTTATTTTTTCTCATTCTATGACCATTCAAGATTTAAAATTTTAGGAAAACATAGCTTTTTATATCAAAACAACAATATTTTATTTTAGTCATAATAGGAAAAACAACAACCCTACAAGCACCTGTAATTAAATAAGAGATCTGAAGAAACGAAGAACTAAACAAATAAATATGTAATTACACTTTAAGTGCAAGTTGGTATAGGAAACTCTCTTGGCAGGCATGAAGTTCTAAATCAATGTTTAATTTTTAAGGCAGTTTAAAGTCAGTGAGTCAATTGGAGAATGTCAGCATTTCTCTTTAGCAATGGAAATGAAAAATAGAAATGGATTCTTCTATCTTTTGGTAATTTCTCAGGATTCAAGGGAGTTTTGTTATGATATGAAGTGCTCTTTAGTCTTAGAAAATATCATGGAGTCTTTATGTAAGTAATATACCAGTACCCTGCCTTAGATTTCTTGAGAGAAGCTGAATGATAGCCTCTAAATGATGGGCTTTTATATCTCACATCCAAAGGGTGACTCTCAATGCCCCAGAAAATATCACGTAAGATACTCTACTACTTTCTTACATAATTGTGAAATTTTAACATTGGATACAAAGGCAAAGGAAAAATCAACTGTGGAGGAGTGTTGGGACAGGTTATAAGAATAACTTAATTCTCTATTCAACATTGTACTGGAAGTCCTAGCCAGGGCCATAAGGCAAGAAAGGGAAATCAAAGGCATCCATATTGGTAAGGAAGAAGTCAAACTATCCCTA
>NW_006921768.1:4796993-4826651 GCF_000298275.1 Orycteropus afer afer
CCTAAAAAAAAAAAAAAAAAAGAATAACTTAATTCTATTTTCATCTGCAGATGTTTTCCCTTTTTCCTTTCTGCCTCTTTCATATTCTGTGAGATATGGAAGCCCATATATGATTTTTGTTTTCAGTTGATAATAGGAAGTCTGCCTTTCCTTTAATAGCAAGGATTTTTACTTATTTATTTTTTATTGTGATTTCAGTGAAAGTTTACAGAGCAAATTCATTTTCCATACAACAGTTCACACACATTTTGTTTTACGACACTGATTGCAGTCCTATAATGTAACAGCTCTCTTCCCACTTCCTCCCTGTGGTTATCTTTTCCCTGTGTCCTTCTTTCCTATGCATTCTTGCCCTCTGAGCTATCTCCCTGTGCATATATACTATCCTTCTTCTCTCCCATGGTTGATTGTTCTAAGGAGTGTACCTACCTGTTATAATGTTTACCTTATACTCCTGTCTATTGAAGGCACAGGAGTGAGTTCAATTCCAGACCTGAAGGGTGACTAGGGGCCATAGTCTCCGAGATTTTACCAGGCTTATCAGACTAGTAAGCCTGGTCTTTTTAATGATTTTAATATCAAGGATTTTTTTTTTGTTTTTAAAGTTCAAACTAATAAAATTTGAGGATTCTTATGCTTTGAAGGCATTTTAAAAAATTATTTATTTCATATATAGTTCTCAGGTATGTGTTACTTAAGGAGTTCTGGTGGTATACTTGCTAAGGCCTTTGCCTGCATTCGATTGGTGGATCATAACAAATTATTGATAACTTTGAGAAGAATGGGCATTCCAGAACACTTAATTGTACTCATGAGGAACCTGTACACAGACCAGGAAGCTGTCATTTGAACACAACAAGGGGATACTGCATGGTTTACAATCAAGACGGGAGTGCGTCAGGGTTGTATCCTTTCACCATATTTATTCAACTTCTGTGCTGAGCAAATAATCAGAGAAGCTGGAGTATATGAAGAAGAATGCAGCATCAGGATTAGAAGAAGCTTTATTGACAACCTGCAATATATAGATGACACAACTTTGCTTGCTGAAAGTGAGGATGACTTAGAGCACTTACTGATGAAAATTAAAGACTACACACTACAGTACAGATTACACCTCAACATAAAGAAAACAAAAATCGTCACAACTGAACCAGCAGCATCACAATACATGGAGAAAAGACTGAAGTTGTCAAAGACTTCATATTACTTAGTTCTACAATCAACACTAATGGAAGCAGCAGTCAAGACATCAAAAGACATATTGCATTGGGCTAATCTGCTACAAAAGACCTCTTTCAAACGCTGAAGAGCAAAGATATCTCCTTGATGACTGGGATGTGCCTAACCCAAGCCATAGTAGCCTCATATACATGTGAGAGTTGGACAATGAATAAGGAAGGTCGAAGAAGAGTTGATGCTCTTGAGTTGTGGTGTTGGCAAAGAATGCTGAAAATACCATGGACTGCTAAAAGGACTAACAGATCTGTCCTGGAAGAAGTGCAGCTGGAGTGCTCCTTGGAAGCGAGAATGGCCAGGCTTTGTCTCACCTACTTCAGTCATGTTGTCTTAAGGGACCTTTCTCTGGAGAAGGATGTCATGCTTGGTTAAGTGGAGGGTCAACAAAAGAGGGGAAGGCCCTCAATGAGATGGACAGACACGGTGGCTGCAGTGATGGGCTCAGGTATAGTAGGGATAGTGAAGACTGGGAAGCATTTAGTTCTGTTGTACATAGGGTTGCTATGGGTCCGAGACAACTCGAAGGCACATAACAACAACAACATGAGGAAGACCAGTCAATACTACTATTATTCAAATTTATGCACCAACCACTAAAGCCAAAGATGAAGAAACTGAAGATTTTAGTTAGTGTGAAATTGACTAAACATGCAACCAACATGTATTGATGATTACTGGTGACTGTAATGTGAAAGTTGGAAACAAAGAAGAATCATCAGTAATTAGAAATTATGGCAGCCTCAGTAATAGAAATGATGCTGGAGATTGCATGATAGAATTTTGTGAGACCAATGACTTATTCATTGCAAATATGTTTTTTCAACAACATAAACAGCAGCTATACATGTAGACTTCACCAGATAGAATATAGAGGAATCCAGCTGACTACATCTGTGGAAAGAGGTGATGGAGAGGCACAATATCATCAGTCAAAACAAGGTCAGGAGCTGACTGTGGAAAAGACCATCAATTGCTCATATGCAAGTTCAAGTTGAAATTTAAGAAAATTAAAATGAGTCCACAAGAGCCAAAATATGACCTTGATTACATCCCACCTGAATTTAGAGACCATCTAAAGAACAGATTTGATGCAATGAACACTAAGGACTGAAAACCAGACAAAAGAAATGAAAGGAAGAAAAGACTGAACTGGATGTCAAAAAAGACTCTGAAACTTGCTCTTGAATTGAAAGTAGCTAAAGCAAATGGAAGAAATGACAGGATAAGAGAGTTGAATAGAAGATTTCAAAGGGTGGCTCAAGAAGACAAAGCAAAGTATTAAAATGAAATGTGCCAAGACCTGAAGTTAGAAAACCAAAAGGGAAGAACACACTCAGAATTTCTCAAGCTGAAAGAACTGAAGAAAAAATTCAAGTCTTGAATTGTAATTTTGAAGAATTCTGTGGGCAAAACGTTGAATGATGAGGGAAGCATCAAAGAAGATGAAAGTAATACACAGAAGGTAGCATATGATCAATAACCAATAGTTATGAAGGAAGAAGTCTAAGTTGCACGGAAAGAACTTGAAAAACACAAGGCTGCAGGAATACATGGAATATCTACTGAGATGGTTCAACAAATGGAAGCAACACTGGAGGCATTTACTTGTTTATGCCAAGAAATCTGGAAGACAGCTACCGGGTAGAGATGGATATTTGTGCCCATTCCAAAGAAAGGTTATCCAACACAATGTGGAAATTATTGAATGATATCATTAATATCACATGCAAGTAAAATTTTGCTAGAGATAATTCAAAACTGGTTGCAGCAGTATATTGACAGGAAGCTTCCAGAAATGCAAGCTGGATTCAGAAGAGGATGTGGAACAAAGGATATCATTGCTAATGGCAGATGGATCTTGGCTGAAAGCAAAAATACCAGAAAAATGTTTAAACAACAACAAAAAAAGCCAAATTCACTGCCATCGAGTACCCTTGTTGGGTTTCTGAGGCGGTATCACTACGGAAGTAGATTGCTTAATCTTCCTTGGAAGGAAGATTGGGCAACTAGTGTTTTATTGACTGTGCAAAGGCATTTGACTATGTGGATCATAACAAATTATGGATATTATTGTAAAGAATAAGAATTCCAGAATACTTAATTGTGCTCATGAGTAACCTGTACAAAGACCAAAGCCTGTCATTTGAACAGAACAAGGGGATACTGCATGGTTTAAATTAGGAAGGATGTGCATCAGGGTGGTATCTTTCCAACATACTTTCATAGATTTCAATCTGTATGCTGAGGAAATAATATGAGAAGCTGGACTATATGAAGAAAGTGGCATCAGGATTGGAGGAAGACTCATTTGTTATTGCAACCTGTGATATGCAGATGCCACAACCTTGCTTGCTGAAAATGAAGATGACTTGAAGGAATTACTGATGAAGATTAAAGACAACAGTCTGCAGTATGGATTACATCTCAACACACACACACACACACAAAAAAAAATCCTCACAACTGAACCAATAAGCAATATCATGATAAATGGAGAAAAGATTGAAGTTGTTGGAGATTTTATTTTACCACAGTCAACACCCATAGAAGCAGCAGTCAAGAAATCAGATGTCAAATTACACTGGGAAAATCTACCACAAAAGACCTCTTTAAAATGTGAAGAAGCAAAAATGTCACTTTGAACGCCAAGGTATTTTCAATTGCCTCATATGCATGTGAAAGCTGGAAAATGAATAAGGAAGACCAAAGAAGATTTATGGTGTTGGTGAAGAATACTGAAAATACCATGGACTTCCAGAAGAATGAACAAATCTGTTGTGGAAGAAGTGCAGCCAGAATCCTCCTTGGAAGTGAGAATGGCCAGGCTTTGTCTCACCTACTTTGGTCACCTTGTCAGAAGGGACCATTCCCTGGAGAACCATATCACACTTGGTAAAGTAGACAGGTCAGTGAAAAATGGGGAATATCCTCAATGAGAAGGATTTTCACAGTGGCTGCAAGGATGGGCTCAAGTAAAGCAAGGATTGTGAGCATGCTGTACAACCAGGCAGTGTTTCATTCTGTTGTATGACTTGACAGCACCTAAGAACAAGAACAACAATCTTTGCGGAAGCAGATTGCCACATCTTCTTTCCATAGAGTTGCTGGTAGGTTCAACCTCTGACCTTTCAGTTAGTAGTCTAGCTCTTTAACCACTGTGCCCCCATGGCTCTTTCATTAATAAACTCGGAAAAGTTAAAAAGAAAAAAAAATGAATATACAGTCCAAAATTCTTTGTTTAGTTTGATTTGTATTTAACTAGTAAGCCCTGGTAGTGTAGAGGTCAAAATGCTCAGCTGCTAACCAAAAGACTGGTGGTTTGAACCACCAGCCACACTGTGGAACAAAAATGTGCCTTCTCTGAAATTCACCTTCCCCCAAGGCACCAGGCACCAGACCAATCTATATAAGTCTCAGCCTGACCAGGTCACTTCCCTGTTCAAACTTCACTACCTTTCTAATTGCCCTGGTATTAAAAACAACTTCTGGGTTCACACATAGCAACCCCATGCGTTGATTAGAACTACTCCATTGGGTTTTCAAGGCTGTGGCCTTTTGGAAGCAGAGAGCCAGGCCTGTCTTCCAAGACACCTCTGGGTAAGTTCCAAATGCAGCCAACATTTAATTGTTTGTGCCATGAGTCAGCATCAACTGGATACAACTAATAGCAAAGGTTCAAGTACCTGGTGATTGTCCTGCATCGTATCTATCCAGACAACTATGACTTTATCCTCCAGTAACAAAGAGCAACTTGCACTTCACGTCATAACATGATGCTGCCCTTCATCTCTATACTCTGCTCCTGTTGCCCTTCTGCTAAGCTGCTTTCTCTACTCCACCAAAATAGTTGCTCCTTTTTTATTCCCTAAGAAAGTTCAGACATCAACGATGCCTTTCTTGACTTCCCTCCTGCCACTCACATACCAACTTTCTCTCCTCAGAAATCCACATTCCTTGTTTGTACTCAAATGATATGCTGGGAATATCTCTACGTTTGTACTTTAGGTTTTCCTCTAGAGCCCACCTATAGTATGACATACCACAGAGACTTAGTAAATGTTTGTGTAATAAACGAATGGATGTCCAGATGATAATGCATTATTTTATGGGTATTTATTCAATCCAAGGAGTCCCTGGGTGGTGCAAATGTTTAACACACTCAGCTGCTAAACAAAATGCTCGAGGTTTGAATCCACCTAGAGGTGCCTCAGAAGGAAGGCCTGATGATCTACTTCCAAAAAATCAGTCACTGATAATTCTATGGAGTACAATTCTGCTTTACACACATGGGGTTACAGAATCAATTCAATAAACCAAACCAAATCTACTGCCATTAAGTCAATTCCGACTCATAGTGATCCTATAGGACAGAGTAGAACCACATCATAGGTTTTCCAAAGCTGTAAATCTTTATGGAAGCAGACAGGCTTATCTTTCTCGCATGGTAGAACTGGTGGGTTTGAACCTCTGACCTTCTGGTTAGCAGCTGAATATTTTAACAGCTGAACCACTGTAGATCCTATTCAACTCAATAGCAACTGGTTTAGTCAATCGAAATGTATTTTTAAAGTAAATTGGCTTTGATATTCTCATCTTTAGCTAAATATCTAGTTAGGAATTGCTGGACAAAAGATCTTTTTGAATTTGTATAGCTGGATTGATGTGAGAAAAATTAGGACATTTAAATATCTTTTCATATAACATGAGATTTAGTCTTCTTTAATAGCCTAATAGCCTCTCCTGCTTAATTATGAGCTTTCGATGCTCTAAATGATCATTTTCATTCAGTAGGGTAAAAAACAAAAGATAACTCATGAAAGTCTGACTTTATTCCCAACCAACTTAAAAACCATTTCTTAACTCTTAAGTTTCTAAGACCAAAGTTAAGTATTTAGATTCTGAAGCAGCTGCCCTCTAGCCTTCTAGCAACTGGGTGAATGGGCAGTAGAGAGAATTCACTGACAGAGACGCTCCGGCTATGTTTTCAAAGATAGCCTTGGATACTAGAAGACAGTCAGCCACAGAGCACAGCCCTGGCGTGTCTCACTTTGTTTTGGATAAGGTAAAGCTTACACAAAGAAAGAAAACTGTGGTGGTGGAGGCTGTAGACATAACTGGATTTTTTGTTTTCTTTCATTGCTCTTGATTTTTACTCAGTGTGTTTGTTCCCAAGCTCCTTGCCATAGAATCATTACTAAGTACTTTTCCATCACCTTCTAGACAGGTGGTTTTGGAACTCACTGAAGTTGCTGACTTCAGGGACACGCATCTTCTTCATAGTGAATGCTGACTTCTTCTAGAAAGGGGTTCCAGACTTAGTGCATTACCACATTTAACCTAGAAACCTAAAACCAAGATTTATAATCACTGACTACCAGCAAATAGATTTGGCTGCTGAAGGGGTTAACTTACATGGGCTTATACAGAAGGTCAATGGTGAGAAGAGTATTCCTGAAAAAAGGTCAATGGTTTAAAGAAGGCAAAACAAGCCAAAACCAAACAAACAAATGGAAAACAGGCTGATTACTTTTTTCCTGAAGAAAAGTCATTTTCTCAGGTTGTGTAACATTTTGATCGCAGTTGCACAGTGAAAAGGATGCTGAAAAATTTGACAATGATTATGAGTGATAGCTGTATAACATGATTAATGTAACTGGTATCATTAAATTATACAACTAAAAAATTTTGACTTGTCAAATATTTTGTCATATATATTTAACAATACTTTAAATAAACTTTTTAAAAAGCACCCTAAAAAAGGTACAGCATCAAAGGAATTAGAAAATGACAGAAAGCAGCAAGACATACATTGTACAAAGCATCATCTATCACAAAAACTCTCATCTCTGACTCTTGACAGTATAGTCAGCATTTCTGCAGGCTGTTTCCACCCTCATGGTAAAAATGAAAAGCACACAAACTTTATTATCAGGGGATGACTAATCATGAGGTAGAATTTTCTAGAATGATTCACACTCTTGAGTCACCTCTAAGATGCCTACACCCATGCTGGTAGTGGAGCTAAGAATTTTTACATCTATTTCACATAGTATCAATTCTGTCAGTCTATTGTACTGTGGTGGCTTGGGTATTGCTATGATCCTGGAAGGTATGCCACCAGTATTTCAAATGCTGGCAGGGTCACCTATGGTGGAAGGTTTCAGCAGAGCTTCCAGACTAAGAGAAACTAGGAAGAAAGGCCTGGATGATCTGTTTTCAAAAATTAGCCAATGACAATTTTACAGGTCACAGAATATTGTCTAAGACTTCAACTCATTTACTTTGGACACATCATCAAGAGAGACCAATTGCTGGAGAAGACCATCTTGCTTGGTAAAGTAGAGGGCCTGTGAAGGCAAGGGAAACCCTCATTAGATGAATTGGCATAGTGGCCAAAAAAATGGACTCAAATATGCCAACAGTTACAAAGATGGTACAGGACCAGACAACACTTTGTTCTGTTGTACATGGAACCACCATAAGTCAGAGCTAACTCTACAAGAACTGACAACAACAATATTTATAGTCAATGATAGTTCCTACAATAGAAAAGGGGACATTGGGCTGAGGTTATTAAGAAGAAATGTATGAAACTATCAAACTATTGATATCTCAAGTATGAGAAGCAGTTTTCAGCCAAGGTACTGGCATTCATTCAAAAACCTTTAAGGAGCTCTTCTGTTTACCAAGTGCTATCAGGGATGCCTTGAATTCTAGGTATTTTCACCTTGATCACTAGCTCATCTCCTTCAGCCTGTCGAGAAAAACAGAGAGAGCTCTCTGAAAGGCCCACTTTGAGCTCTTGCTCTTTCTTGAGGTCTCAGATGTTCAGAAAGATGTGTTCAGTGAGAGTCAGAAATGTTCATAATAAAAACTAATTCATTGAACACATAGTATGTGTTGGAATAGTGCACTGACCCCCTACAAAACTTGAGGTACAGAGTGAGTATATAGCTTCTCTAAGGTCATATTGCTGGTTTAAGTGGTGGACTAGCATTTAACTCATACAGTTGAGGACCTGAGCCCTTCCATGATGGGACACCACTTCCTGAGGAGGGCCATTCAGACAGGAACATGGTTTTTTACCATCTCACCAGATGTCTTGGTAGTTACCACTCTATGTCTAGCTTCTGTGGCTTAACAGTCTGAAACACTGGCATAAAAAGTGGAAAATGCACCTGGCATCCTCCTCTAAATGAGTACTAGCAGATCAAAACACCAAGCATTACTAGAAGAAAATATCTTCAGGTGTCTGGACTCCAACCTCAGTAATTTTATGTTGGCCATGTGATTCTCTCAAAATGGAACCCACTTTAGCCTAAGAAATGTGTCTGGTGGACCACACTCTGCTACTTTCCCACTTCCCTTCCAAGTACCTAGTAGCAGGGTGTTCTGATAATCACAGGTACTTAATAATATGAAAAGTAAACTGCAAAGAGCTTCTGTATTAGACAAATATATATATTTTTTATCATGTTCCCAAATATCTTCTGATAAATAATATCATATGTAGGACCAGCTATTTTTAATTTAAATTGCAAATGATACCCAGTATCATTCAGTTCATACAAAGTATAAACAAAATTTCTGCAGCTTGTCTAATGAAAAATAAGAACATTCCCCTTCTGCTTAAGGGGCACTGAGTTTTTGTGTTCAGGATCATGGAAAACATTTGGAAATGGATAGTGGTGATGGTTGCACAACATGGAGAATGTAATCAATGTCACTGAATTGTACATGTAAAAATGGTTGAAAAAAATTTGTTAGATGCAATTACCACAGTAAAATGTAAAAAAGAAGAAAAGAGTGAGGTGGTGATTGCATGCAGGGACCTAAGCTTTTTTCTGGATGAACTGAGTGTGGCTGTGCTATTCCCTGAGGGAATGCTTGCTTTTTCTAGCACCATTCCCCATTGTCTCTCTTCAGCAGGGACCCTGATTTTACCTAAGCCAATCTCATGGATGTAATATTAATAGGCATGCAAGGCTAAGTCGGCAGCTCTGGTGGCGTAGTGCTTAAGGCATTTGACTGCTAACCAGAAGGTTGGCAGTTCAAACCCACCAGCCACTCCTCGGAAGGAAGGTTGGGCAATCTACTTCCGTAGTGATACTGCCTCAGAAACCCAAGGAATGGTCACTGTAAGTCAGACCCGACTCAAGGGCAGTGAGTTTGGTTTTGGTTTTGGAAGGCTATAATCTTACTTCTGTATCACGACACCTATTAGGTGCTGTTGAGTTAGTTCTGACTCATAGTGGCCCTATGTACAACAGAATGAAACACTGCCCGGTCCTCATATTTGTTGCTATTTTTGAGCCCATTATTGCAGCCACTGTGGCAATCTATCGCATTGAGGATTTTCCTCTTTTTCACTGACCCTCTACTTTATCAAGCATGATGTCATCCAGGGACCGGTCCCTCCTGATAACATGTCCAAAGTACACGACATGAAGTCTTGCCATCTTTGCTTCTACGGACATTCTGGCTGTACTTTTTGTGAGACATATGTGTTCATTCTTCTGGAAGTCAATGATATATTCAACATAAACATTATGGGGCCACTTGTATATACGGAGCAGTCCATGGTATATTAAATATATATAGAGAGGGGTCATTTGTCTTTATTCCTCTCCAAGAACTGCAAGTATTCTTGTAACTGTCCTGGATTTTGCTTTGAGGGAATGTTTCCTCACCTTTGGAATCCCATGAACTTCCAAGAACATTCAGCACAGTGATTGTTTCAAAGACTGATACATGACCAAACCCAGTCACCCAGAAACCTCACAAGTTTTATTGTTTGAGCTGTGGACATAGTGGGGTAGTGCTCTCATTTCCATTGGTTTAAGACTAGGAGAACTTGAAGATGGTGCTGCAGCAGCTACATTGCCAACATGAGGGGAGAGCCTGCCAATCATGGAACCCTCCACAGCAGGCACAGCCACGAAACGAAGAGAAGGAAACAGAGCAGACGACTTTAACTGCACTTGAGTACAGCCACAGCAGCAGTGAGCCCTAAGCCCTGGAATGACCAAACATTCTTTTTCGGCCTAAAACAATTTGGGCTGAGTTGTCCTTTGCTTGCAACCCAAAGTCATTTTAATTGATATTGGCTGGTCATGGTTACTTTTATGTATCAATTTTGCTTATGTATGGTTACCAGTTGTTTGGCAAAAACTAGTCTAGTTACTGTCATGGAGTAGGTACATGCTATTCAATCTGTTTCCCTTCGGTAGAGCAGATTACCTTCTGTAATATAATACAATGACCTTCTATAATGTAATCTAATGTAATCAGTCAATTGGTTGTCATATCAATTCTGAGTTATAAAGAGTCAAGAATAGACACAAAGACACAAACAAGGGAGGAAGAAAGATGACATATGAAGATCTGTTTACAAGCAAAGGAAAGCCAAGGATTTCTGGTAGACACCAGAAACTAGAGGAGAGGCTCACAGAAGAAACTGACATACTTGAGACCCTGATTTGGATGTTTAACCTCCAGCACTGTGAGAAAATAAATTTCTTGTTCTTTAAAGCCATTCACTTGGATTTCTGTTACAGTAGCACTAGAAACTAAGACAAATCACCACATAAAATTACAATATTTAAAAGAACTTGTTCTTGTGATTGAAACAATCCTTAAAAAAATTGAATATTTCCTTTCCTATCAGCATATCCCATTTGAATTGTTTAAACTTTTGTCACATTAATACTTAAGTGTTGAATTAATTATGAACAGTGACTTTTGTATTTAGCACAACTTAAAAAAAATATTGTTCTTGTTAAATATGTATGACATTAATTGTACTGTTCTTTTCATAGACCCGGGAAAGTTGTAATCTTGCCCAACTTTTCCCGCTATTACAATTGCCTTTAGGATACTGCTATCTTAGCTCATTTCTCTTAATTCTCATGAGAGTGGTAGAATAAAATCTTACAGTTCATTCATTTGTCAAGGAAATGCACTCCGTGATACACAGAAGATCAAACTGACTTACAAATGTTGAAGTCTGAATTGGTAATAAAACACATATAAGTAAAAGGAATGCAGTATTCCTGCTTCCTGGGAACTTGTTCTTATGCATTACAAAACTTCAAATGCCTGGTGATGCTAGTAGAAATATTTCTCAGTTCTTCAAGATTAGCATCTTCAAGTGCACTAGATTCTTATTTCTCATAAAAACAAACAAACTCACTACCATTGAATCAATTCCAACTCATAGCACCCCCCCCACTGGGTTTCTGTAAATCTTTACAGAAGTAGATTGCCCCATCTTCCTTCCACAGAGTGGCTGGTGGGATTGAACTGCTGACCTTCTGGTTAGCAGATAAATGTCTTACACACTATTCCCTTAAAGCTTGAGTTATTAATACACACATATATGCACAAAATAACTATTGTGTACCTGTTAATTAAGGAGTTGCTTAAAGAACAATTTGACTCTAAAATGTACTGTTATAGAAAAGACATTTTAAAAAGTAAATCCTTCTTGAATTCCTTAACTTTCATCTGATCTATAGTAGTTGCTTTCTGTAAGAACTGGAAGTAAGCAAACTTTAGGGTTCAAGAATGTGAAATGTACATTGGCAGGTTTACTCAGCCTCCTAGATTAACTTCAATCACATAGCTCTCACTAAAGTCATCAACAGAAGGTTTTCCTGAACGATTGATTCCTTCTTTCTCATTCCTATTCCATGCTACAGTTTTTGTAATTAGCATAACTGCTAATAAAATGCTCTTAAGCCAGGAAAAATAGTTGACTTTACAACTGAACCCTGCAAATATTTTCTCCTAATCTGTTGTTTGCCTTTAACTTTGTTTATGTTGTTTTTTGGCTATTCATAACAAGCCTTTGATTTTAGTATCACAATAGAGACAGATGGGGGTAAAAATAACTACATTCTTTCCAACTTGTTTGGTTTTGAACCAAATGGCCCAAGGGCCTTCATAGCTAGGCTTTATCCCTCTCCACAGCCCCATCCAACCCTGACCTCACTGGGATTATAGGTATCAGTGATCAAGTTTTTCAACAGCCATTGCATAAACCAAACATATGGAAAACTGCTTAAGAGACAGAAAGAACCAAATAAATCCTTAAGTGTTCTTTATCACTTGGCCAAGCTTGGGTCTGAACCATGATTTCCTTAATATTAGTATACCCAGATTAATCAATTTGCAAGTCTAGATCTTATTTGCCCTCAAAATTCTTCTAATTACTGATAAACGTATGATACCTATAGATAGGTCAGACAGGCAGTTTCCCATTTTCCTCTCTTGTTCATTTTCTTTTTTAAAAAATTCTTGTACTATCGAATACATTTAAAGATCATACAATGTACTCCCTTCCTATAGAGGGTAATAAGAGCGCTAGCTCCTTTCCGTTTATAAGCAGACTTTTCTAAGAGTTATCAAAAGCAGCAAATCAATTCTGAGTGGTTGTTTTGGGAAGAAAGGGGTTAGTGCCTTGCTTTCACAATATGAATGATGTATTTCATATTTATTGCTGCCTTTTGCCTTTTTTTTTTTTTAAGAGTTGAAGGATTTTCTTTTTCTTCTCTAAATATTGGAAATTCTTTTAAGGTTCAGTGAAGCTTTCTCACGTGGTTGGTTGTTTTGGAGCAATTATTTTCAGACACAGAATGACTCATTTCCTTATAAACCCCTTAATTTTTTTTAAGTCTTTTTAAATGAAAATATATAAAGTTTGAGGTGATATGAGTGACTTGAAGGCAATATTAGAATTTAAGTGAAAGGCTATTTTATTCTAATTGAAGAATAAATTTAAGAGTTTGTTTTTCAAAGTTCTTAAAAATAAAGAAGCAGTGACTTCATTAATACTCTTGCTTCCTAACCACTAATTTGTTTCTCGTGGAGTCTTAGCAAAGCTAGAAATTATTCCAGCAGAAGTCATCAGCTGGCAAGTATGTCTCAGGTCTTCAGCTGATGAGTTGGCACTGGTTAAAGATAGGACTGACTCTCTAAGCTCCTCAATAAGCTTTTCCCCCTTAGAGTCATGCTCCATTCAATGAGCGTGGAACTGCCTCTTTCTCCTGTGGTAAAACTCAGCTGTGGAGCCACCACATGCAGAGAAAGAAAAATTGATTATAAGGTACTTGCATTTAAAAAGAAAATGATTCTAGAATAAAGAAAAATACTTTTAAGATGAAATTAAGCTGTAGGATCCCCAAAACACTTCTATCAATCATAATGCCTTTGGTTTTCTTTCTTCCATATTCATGACTGTAGTCACAACACTAAACTACTGGCTAAGAAGGACTTTCTCATGACTTGAGGGGGTACAATACAATATACTCTTAAAAAATAGGAAGACTTCTTATTTTTCTACTTGTAGAAGAGAACATTTAGTGTTTTGCATGGAGGAAAGGAGGGTGGTGGCTTGGACTAAAATTTTCCAGGAAAATAAAACCTATTTCAGAGCTCACTGTGGGCAGAGCACAGAGTCCCACATGATTACTGGGGTAAGGGAACATTAAGGAGATAACGATATATTTGGAAAGTCATCATTTATACATATATGTAAACATTAAAATACCTTTTAAAATTTATCCCTTACACAGCAACATGGGACAGTCTGTAGAGAGCACAGAAGTGAACAAGGTTGCTGGTCAAAAGTCAGTTTGAGCGGTGTTTGAGTGGTCAGAAGCTTCCTGGGTAAGAACATAGGCTCAGGTAGAGTTGGATATAAGTTCCAAGTTTGCCTCTTCCTACCTTGGGCAAATAATTTACCTTCTCAGTTTTCTCTTCTATAAAATAGAGTGATGATCTGCCTACTACCTCACAGAATTCTTGGGAAGATTAACGATAAGTAACCTTTCATGTGGGTGTGAAAGTGCTAGCATTCTACCTGGCACATAGTCGGTCCTCAGTAGTACCTTCTTCTCTTGCTCTATCTCACCCCTTCTCAGCACCTTTTGTAGGATACCAACAGCTCTGAACTCCTTTGGAAAGTACAGTTGTCTCATTTGACATGTTTGTTAAATGGATAGACAGTGTTAACTTAGGTTAGGGTCAATGCTAGTGTTGAGAGTTAGTTAGATTTTCCACTTTCTAAGATGAAAGGGCCAACGTACTTGTTTGTAAATAGCCTATGACTCTGGATTGAAGTCTGGAAAGAAATGTAATTTATTCATATGGTACATCTGGTTATATCAGTAGAGGAAAAGCAATGAAATCCATGGAGAACTTTTGAAAATAATTTTAGGCAGTTACTTTGATTGTGATCTCATCAATGAGAAGTTAAGTCAGAATGAGCATAACCTTGCAGAAATCATCAACTTTCTTACTTTTCTCGGGATGTTAATTTTCTCATTTGCAAATAGAGGCAGTGCATAGTAGGAGTTGGTTATGTTTTAATTATCTCAAAGGTACATTTGGACAATGATTCTCTACTGGCATACTGAGTATGCCCAAAGGTCCATTAAGTCCTATATTCTGCATAAACAGTAGTTTTGAGTATAATAGGTGTCCAATAAGTATTTGTCAAATAAATGAATGAATATGCAGACTAGGCCTAAACATGTCTAATTTTTCTGTTTGCTCAAAGTGTCTAGTGGCTGATGAGTCTTACACTCAGTGATGATTCTTGAACTTAATGTCAGCAGAAAGGCAAAGGAATGTCTGGAGTTGAGAGTCCAGCAACCTTCCTCAAACCTCTAGCTCTTCTGGGACAGATTAGGCACAGATTGCCCACTGCACTTGTAATTGCTTGACTGTACTTATTACTTTTATTTCATCCCCTGTATATTTTGCCCTGAAGCAGAAATCTGACCCCAAATCAATAGATAGTACTCTTAATAATCTAATAATAAATGTAGTAGCCAGCGTCCAGTGATTTTCACCTCTTGGTATTCATGCCTTTGTGCAATTCTCTCCCAAAATGAAAAGGATTGACACATTTAAACAATGGAATGTTAAAGAACTATTGGAGCATGACTTCTGAGGCTAGGTCATTGACAAATATTTTGGCTCTTCCTTGAACTCTTGAAATCACTTGCTTTGTGGGAAGACAGCTGCCATGTTGTGAGGACACTCCAGCAGCCCCATGGAAAGGTCCACTTGGTAAGATACTGAAGGCCTTACGTTAATAACCAGGACCAACATGCCAGTCATGTGAATGAATTATCTTGGAAGAGGAGCTTTAAGCCTAGTCAGTCCCTCAGATAACTGCAGACCTTGTCAACATCTTGGATTACAACCTCATGAAAGACCCTGAACCAGAACAACTTACCTAAACCGCTCACAAATGCCTGACCCACAAAATCTGTGTAAGATAATAAATGTGTATTATTGTTTTAAGCTACTTAATTTTTTTTAATGTGGCAATTGATAAGTAATACTATAAACTTCTAAAAGAGATTAATGTCACAGTGACTGAAGTCATCTTTCAGTTCTGTAGTTAGAGCTATGGTGCTAATTATTGATAATGCATGAGCATAGAGTGTAGAGGTATCCTCTGGTGGCACAATGCTGAAAGGCATTTGACTGCTAATGAGAAGGTTGTTGGTTCAAACCCACCAGACACTCTGTGGAAGGAAGACAGGGCAATCTACTTCTGTAAAGATTTACTGCCCCAGAAACCCAGTAGGGGTTGCTATGAGTCAGAATCTACTCAACGGCAGTGGGTTCGGTTTGAGTTTTTTTATACCAATGATAGTGCAAAGTAATTTTCTAATGCGTTTTTTTCAGAAGGGGCTCATCTCTTTTCCCTTATACATGTATATATATGAATATATAGCATATGTGCTCCTTTAGCAAACATCACAGTGATTTATAGCACAGGCTTTGGGGTAAGACAAGCTGGTTTCATATTTGAGTTCTGCCATTTGCTAGCTAGGAGACCTTGTACAAGTTAAACTTTCTATAAATCAGCTTCAGTATCTACTTTATGGGTATTTTATTTCTTTAATTATAATTTGGGTGAAGTTTCCAGAGCAAATTAATTTTCCATTCTACAATTCATACACATTTTATCTTGTGATGTTCCTTACAATCTGCACAATGTATCAGCACTCTTCTCACTTCCTGTGTTTGCCATTTCCTTTCCTCCTTCTTTCCTATCCTTTCTTGCCTTTATCCTTGCGGATTCCACTCTTTTAATCTCTGATGATTGATTGCTCTAATGAGTGTGTACTTCTCTGGTGTTAGTGTTCACCTTATAGGCCTATCCATCATTAACCTGAAGTTGAACCACTGGGGTGAGTTCAGTAACAGGCTTGAAGCATGTCCAAGAGCCATAGTCTTAGGTGTTCTACCAGTATCTATCAGACCAGTAAGCCTAGTCTTTTCTATGATTCTGAGTTTTTTCCAAATTTTTCTCCCACTCTAGCCAAGACCTCCTATTGTGATCCCTTTCAGAGCAATCAGCAGTGGGAGCCAGGCACCATCTAGTTCTTCTGATCTTAGGGTTGTGAAGGCTGGGGTTCACATGATCCATCAGTCCTTTGGATTAATTGTTACCTTGTATCTTTGATTTTCTTTACTCTTCTTTTCTCCAGATGGGGAGAGGTCAATAGTTGCACTTTAGATGGGTGCTCACAAGCTTTTAAGACCCCAGTGGCTATTCATCAAAGAAGGATGTACAGCATTGTGCTTTTGGCCTATGTTATGCCAGTTAACCTTAGTGTCTTCCGAGACTATGGTCCTGGGTCTACAGGCTAGCAACTAATTCTCTCAAGGTGTTTGGTTATGGGTAAGAAGTTTTCATAACTTTGCCCTGGGTATGTTCTACTATATTCATGGATATATTTGCAGCACATATCAATACATACGTAGAAATTTCTACAAATGTAGGTAGAAAGATCTACAAATGAAGTAATAATGATAATCTATGAGTGGATACATAGATAGACACTCAAGCTGAACTAGGTTGGGAAGACAAATGGGACTACACCCATGAATACACATATATAGGTTTGAAAGAAGTTATTTCTACCTCATGGATTTTATGAGGTTTAAATAGTCTAATATATGTCAAGGTCCCTAGGTGATAAATGGTCTATGCTTGACTGCTAACCTAAAGGTTGGAAATTCTAATCAACCCAGAGGTACCTAAGAAGAAGAGACATAATGATATATTTTCATTAAGATTGCAGCCTACCCACCAGCCACTCCTCAGAAGGAAGGTTGGGCAATCTACTTCCATACTGATATCGCTTTGGAAACCCAAAGAGGGGTCACTATGAGTTGGGTCTGACACAACAGCACATAACAACAACAACAACAACAACAACAACTGTATTACACAGGGTCACAATGATTTGTAATCAAGTTGATGGCAATAGAGTGTTTTAATATATGTAAAGTTGCATGCAAAAGTTTGACAATGAAAAAGGAAGACGGAAGAGTTTATGCATTCAAACTGTTATGCTGGTGAAGAATATTAAGTATACCACAGATTGCCAAACAGTGAACAAATTAGTCTTAGAAGAAATACAAATAGATGTTCTTCAGAAGAGAGCATGGCATGCCTTTGACTTGCTTACTTGAACTCATCATCAGGAAAAAAAAAATGCTAAAAAAAAATACCATGTTTGGTAAAGTAGAGCGTCATGAAAAATGAAGGAAACTCTCACTGAGATAAACTGACACAACAGCCACAAAAATAGACTCAACCATGTCCATGATCATGAAGATGCACAAGACATTTTCTTCTGTTATACATAACATGGTCGTGAATCACACACAGCCTACCTGAGGGCAAATAACACAACAACAAATACATAAAGGGCTTAGGAGAGTAGCTGACACATAGAAGCTTCCATTAAGTATTAGTGTCATTACTAATATATCACTACCTAAGTATTTTAATCACCATTTGTCTGTTAGTTTGTTGTGCCTTGGGTGTTATTGTGAGCCTGGAGGCTATGCCACCAGGATTTCATATACTAACAGGGTCACCCACAGTGGACAGGTTTCAGCAGAACTTCCAGACTAAGATAGACTGGGAAGAAGGACAGGGAACACCCACGTCTGAAAAATTGGCCAGTGAAAACCTAATCAATAACAGTGAAACACTGTCAGATATATTGCTAAAAAAGCTTATAAACAGCAGCAAAACATTGTCTGATATGGTGTGGAAGATGAGGCCCAAAGGTTGGAAGGCACACAAAATACAACCGGGGAAGAACTGCCTTCTCAAAATAAGAGTTGACCTTAATGAGGCAGATGTAGTAAAGCTTTCAGGACCTTCATTTGCTGATGGGGCATAACTAAAAATGGGAAGAAACAGCTGCAAACATCCATTAATAATCAAAACAGACAAAGTACAAATCTAGGAAAATTGGAAGTTGTCAAAAATGAAATAGAATACATAAATATTGATATCCTAGGCATTAGTGAGTTGAAATGGACTGCTACTGGCCATTTTGAATAAGACAATAATATGTTCTACTAGGCCAAGAATGACAAATTGAAGAGGAAGGGCATCACATTCATCGTCCAAAAGAACATTTGCTACTTCAAGAAACCATAAGAGAGCTACATAAATGGAAGAACATACCATGCTTGTGGAAAAGAAGATTGAACATTGTGAAAAAGTCACTTCTACGCAAAGCAATCTATACATTCAACGCAATCTCAATCCAGATCCCATCACCATACTTTAAGGATATGGAAAAACCAATCACTAACTTTATATGAAAAGGAAAGAGGCCTTGAATAAGCAAAAGACTATTGAAGAACAACAAAGTAGGAGGTCTCACACTCCCAGATCTCAAAACCTACTATATAGTTACAGCAGTCAAAACAGCCTGGTATTGGTACAACGACAGACACACAGGCCAATGGAACAGAATTGAGAACCCAGAAATAGATCCATGGACCTATGGTCAGCTTATCTTTGACAAAGAGCTGGAATCCATAAAATGGGGGAAAGATTGTCTGTTTAACAAATGGTACTGGCAAAACTCGATATCCATTTTCAGAAAAATGATACAAGATCTGTACCTCACACCATACACAAAAACTAACTCCAGATGGATCAAAGACTTAAATGTGAAACCTAAAACTATAAAGTTCCTCAAGGAAAAAAATAGGGGCAAATGTAAGGGCCCTCATTTATGGCATAAATAGACTATCAAGCATAACCCCAAACTCACAAACAGCAGAAGATAGACTAGATGAATGGTATCTTCTAAAAATTAAATTTGTATGTGCTTCCAAACACTTCTCCAAAAGAGTAAAAAAAGATCCTATAGATTGGGAAAAAAATATTTGGCAACGACATATTAGAAAAGGGACTTATCTCTAAAATTTATAGAAAACTCCCAACAGCTGAACAACAAAAAGACAAATAACCCAATTAAAAAATGGGCAGAAGACATGAATAAACACTTCACCAAAGAGGATATTCAGGTGGCCAATAAACATATAAAGAAATGCTCATGATCATTAGCCATTAGAGAGATGCAAATCAAAACAACAATGAGACACCCTCTTGCCCCAGCACTAGTAGCAAAGTTCAGCAAGACAGAAAATAACAAATGCTGGTGAGGATGTAGAGAGATTGGGACTCTCATACACTGCTAGTGGGACAGTAAAATGATACAAACACTGTGGAAAGCAGTATGGTGATTCCTTAAAAAAGGTGGAATTAGAAATACTATTTGACCCAGCAATTCCATCACTAGGTATATATCCTAAAGAAGTGACAGGCAGGACAAGAATAGATATATGCCCACCCATGCTCATCACAGCACTATTTACAATAGCAAAAAGATGGAAACAACCTAGATGCCCGTCGATAGAAGAATGGATAACAAAACTATGGTACATGCACACAATGGAGTACTACGCAATCCTAAAGAATAATGTAGAATCTGCAAAATACCATATAACGTGGATGAACTTGGAAGATATTATGCTGAGTGAAATAAGTCAATCAAAGAAGGACAAATATTGTATTAGTCCGGTATTGTAAAAAGTCAAGAAAAGGTTTATATATGGAAGCAAATTTTCTTTGTTGGTTACCAGGGGTCGGAGGGGAGGGGAGGGAACACTGTTAGATAGGTAGAGACCAGTACTGATTTTGGTGAAGGGAAGAACAATGTACCAAATGTGAGTGATCAACACGGTGGCATTGAGGAAGAGGAAGACATAGAGAGGTGCATGGAAGGTACAAAGATGAACCCTTTTACACATACAGTATTGGATTGTCAGTGCTGGTAAACATTGATCTATGGGTAGACAGATTGGTGGACAGGCTGAATGATTAGGTTTATCTATGCAGGGGGGAGTGTGCCCATGACCATATACAGGGTTGGCAGATAATGTTTCTACAAATGCATTTGCATGTTCTGTAAGAATTTCCAGGTAGATAGTAGAGCTGACAAGGGACAAGGCTGTAGTCACTTCTTGGCCACAGCTAGCTACCAGGAGGGAGTGAGTAGTTGGGTCTGTGGGCTTGGAAGCAGGGGACATCAAGCTCAATTGGCATAACATACTACACAAAAAACACTGTTCCACATTGTACTTTGGTGAGTAGCGACTAGGATCTTAAAAAGCTTGTGAGCAGCCATCTAGAAAATAAGATGGTATCTCTTCATCCAGAGCAAAGAAGAATGAAGAAAGAATAGAAGGGCTGTGTATGCACAGGAAGACAGCTTGAGTGGCAGGAGTGCATGGGACGGAAGGACACAGGGAAGAGGTGGCTATGGGGAGGAAGTGGGAGGAGAGCTGTTGCATTGTGGGAGACTGCAGTTAATGTCATGAGACAAAGTATATGTGAACTGCTGTATGGAAGATGAATTTACTCTGTAAACTTTCACTCAAATCACAATAAAATTTTTAAAAAAAGAACATTTTGAAGAAACCCAAAGAGGGGTCGTTATGAGTTGGATCTGACTCATAGTGAGTTTAATATTGAAATTTACACAGCAACCACTAAAGCCCAAAATGAAGAAATCAAAGATTTTTACCAACTTCTGCAGTCTGAAATTGACCAAACATGCAAGCAAACACTGGAAATAAAGAAGAATCAATGGCAGTTGGAAAATATGGCCTTGGTGATATGGTGCCGGAGATCACATGATAAAATTTTGCAAGACTGATGAATTATTCATTGCAAATACCTTTTTTCAACAACATAAATGGCAACTACACAAGAAGAGCACAGCATTAGGGTTAAAGGAAGACTCATTAACAACCTACATATGCAGATAACACAACCCTGCTTGCTGAAAGTGAAGATGACTTGAAACACTTAAAGAGCAAAGACTACAGTCTTCAGTATGAATTACACCTCAACATAAAGAAAACCAAAGTCCTCACAATTGAACCAACAAGTGACATCATAATAAATGCAGAAAAGATTGAAGTTGTCAGATTTCAGTTTACTTGGATCCACAATTAACACCCATGGAAGCAGCAGTCAAGAAATCAGACATTATATTTCATTGGGCAAATCTGCTGCAAAAGACCTCTTTAAAATGTTAAGAAGCAAAGTTGTCACTTTGAAGATTAAATTGCACTTAATCCAAGCCATGGTATTTTCAATTTCCTCACATGCATGTGAAAGCTGGACAATGAATAAGGAAGACCGAAGAAAAATGGATGCATTGGAATTATGGTGTTAGTGAAGAATACTGAAAACACCATGGGCGACCAGAAGAACGAACAAATCTGTCTTGGAAGAAGTGCAGCCAGAATCTTCCTTGGAAGTAAGAATGGCCAGGCTTTGTCTCAACCACTTTGGTCACATTGTCAGAAGGGCTATTCCCTGGAGAAGGATATCATGTGTGGTAAAGTACAAGGTGAGTGAAAAAGGGGAGGACCCTCAACAAGGTGGATTGACACAGTGGCTGCAACGATGGGCCCAAGTATACCAAGGATTGTGAGGCTGGTGTATAACTGGGCAGTTTTTCATTCTGTCGTACACGGGTCACAATGAGCTGGAGCCAACCCAACAGCACCTAACAACAACAAGCATTTTAACCCTGTCCTAGTTTCTTCTTTTTACTATGATCTATGCATTCATGAACCTTCATTTAGTCACCTACATTTTCTAAATTGAATTTTAAACCTGAAACTAACAAGGAAGTGTTATTTGAGAGAACTGCTATTGTTCTTTAGATATCTTGCCTCCTTTCTTTTCTCCTGCCTTTACCAGCTCTGATTAAGTCTCATACTGACGGTTCATAAAATGATACTGTGGTTGCCTTATTTCATTCCCATGACTAAATTACACTCTATTGCAAGATACATTGACATGACTCTGTCTTCTAAGTGTTATAGGTCTGAAACTTGGATTTTTAAAAGCAAACTTTTAGATAACCAAAATATTCTGGTTTTCTAGCCAGAGTTTTTACTAATTAAAGAACAGCAAGATTTATAGAAAAAAATCAAGATTTGTCTCAATTTCAAAGTATAATATTAGATTGACTAATCTTTTGAGAATTTGGTTAGACTTTTTCCATATAAGACAGGAAATCAATATCTTTCATTCCCCTTCCTACTTGCGTGATGATGGGAAAATCACACAATTGAGTCTAAAGGATCAAGCCAATTTCTAAAATTGTCCTATCTTACAGGAACTGATGAGATGGGGATTTAGGGTGGCTCATGACATTAGCATATTTATATGCTACACCATTCAGGGGTGGGGGACATGGTTGGGTAGTACAGCAGGTGGTTCCATCAAAATCACCCAGAAATCCTGGATTCTTCTTTTTAAGGTCAGGGGGCAATGTGCCAAAGGTCATGAGTGGACTAGAGGAAGATAGACTGAGCAGTTGGACATAAAGAGTCCTGGGAAAGCAAGAAATTGGCTGATGGATCACATTTTTATTATTTAAATTAAAAACTGTATCCTCTCAAAACTAGCCTTTCTTTACTTCACTGCACTACATTGTTGGGTGGAGGGAGAATTATCAAACTTCTGACAAATTCTCTTTCTCTCACTTCACCCAAACTTGTTTCCCCCATCCCCATCACAGTGATACACATAAGAACTTTCTTACTCAAGTATCATTTTCAATCATGCATTTTCCCTGTAATTTTAAAGAAAAAGAAACACACACACAAGAGCACCCACACCAAACGGGTAGAAACCACACAATGAGAATCTCATTCATTTTTAAGTCTTTAAATCTGAATGGATAATGGTTGTTTATTTTTTATTTAATCTACCCCTCTATCCTTCTATCTATCTTTTATTTATTCAGAACCATGTGGAAAAATACACCCTTCAGAGACACCTGCAATTCTAGTTTTTGTGTAACTGATATTTTAAGTAAAGCAAAACCATGTGCTTCCTTAGTCCTAAGCTCCTGAGGAATCCCCACTGACACCAACCATCCTGTGTGTGGGCATCTGGAGTGAAGTCTTTGGTCCCCTCTGCAGAGCTATTTGTCCTTTCTGACCTCCAATTCTTTCCTCTTGCTCTACTGATCATTTGCTTTGTATTTTCACTCGCCCCCAATGACATGGCTATCGTAAGGATTTTGTATTATTTTGGCTTCTATTACACGGCTTTGTGTGGAACAATCTGTTAGTAGAGGATGTCCCCCCACCCCCGGTATATTCTCTTTATACTTTTCTGTTTATAGACAATTTACATATTGATAATATGACTTTAAATTATTAGAAGTAGAGCTCTGGATAAAGCTATATTTTGGATTTTCAGAGTGTTTGTGGACTCTGCCTGCATGTGATGTTACCCTTGGGGAAGCAAGTGGTCAGTAAACCTAGGTAAGTTTACAATAAGTTATTAGCTTCTGCTAAACAAGGATGATTTGCACTGGCATTGGATTATTTGTATTTCTACAGTGTTTAAAGTACTTTTGGGTTACTCCTCTTTTTAGACACTTAGATGACACGATTCTTAATTTTTTTTTTTTTGTTATCGTTCTCATGAAACTTGAGTGGAATTCAAGTGGCTTCTCTTTATAAGCTTCAAAAATAAATAATATATTTCGAGATAAGAGTATTTTGAAAGATTGACAAATAAAATAAATTTTGAGAAAAGAAAGATTGACCTTTAGGTGAAAAATTCCATTATTTCAAATTCTCCTTTGCAACAACACACAGTCAACAGCCTTGAAGAAGTCCTTTATGTTAGAGAAATTGAAGGAGAGCTCTCTGCCGGGATATTACTTGCACTTCTGAATATTGATTGCCATGTGAGGAGAAGGGCTTTGTTGTGCTCAAGACACCTGGTCAGCAAGAAGGTTAATGGGAATTACTTACTGCCATAGTCCTAAACATCCCTAAAACTATCAAGGGCTGGAAGAAGCTTGGCATTTGCTTATGTAGCAATTTGTACTTATAAACATTACAGTTCTGGGGAGAGTTCTGCAAATTTCATTATTAATGTATAATCATTTTTCAGAAACATATTATCTTCTAACAAATAAGAGAGCTGGAATTATCACATATGTAAGAGCTTCAAGAAATGTGGACAAAGCAGCTAAAATATAGTTCATCACTTTTTTAATGATGCATATTGTTGTGTGTTGTTGAGTTGATTCCAACTCATAGCAACTCTAAAAGACAGAATAGAACACCCCCAGTTTCCAAGTCTGTGATCTTTATGGAAGCAGCTTACCAGGTCTTTCTCCTATGAAGTGGCTGATGGATTTCGAACTTTTGACCTTTTGGTTAGCAGCCAAGCACTTAACCACCATGCGACCAGGGCTCCTTTGGGCTACATGGTTGTTGCTACTGCTGTTAGGTGCCACTGAGATGGTTCTGACTCACAGTGATACCAGTATAACAGAATGAAACACTGCCCAATCCTGTGCCATGATGCATAGTCTCTAGTAATCACACACAGGGTACTTCAGTGGGCATTACTTACAAAGAAAACTTTAGCTCACTCTAGAGGATGACTGTGGTCATTCTAGAATGTAAGCTCCATGATAGCAGGTGTTATGGATTGAACTGTGCCCCCCAAAAGATATGCTGAAGTTCTAACCCCTGTACCTGTGAAAGTGACACTATTTGAAAATAGGTACGTGTCTTAACCCTGTGTGACTAATGTCTTTATAAAAGAGGAGCAGAGACAGGAGCAATGGCTGTGTGATGACAGAGATAAACGTAGTACAAGTCAAGAAAAGCCAAGGATTGCTGGCAGCCACCAGAAGCTAGAAAAGGGGCATGGAACAGTTTAATGAGTCTCTTTCAGAGCCCTCAGAAAAAACCAACAAAGCTGATACCCTGATTTAGACGTCTAGCCTCCAGAACTGTGAGACAATACATTTCTTTTCTGTAAGATAGCAAGCCACCTAGCTTGTGGCATTTTGTGACAACAGCCCTAGGAAACTAATAAGCAGTGTTCCATTTATCACATCCTACATTCCAGTCTTAGTACCTAGAATAATACCCTGTACATATAAGTCATACACAGATATTTGCTAAATAAATGAATGATTAAGGTTTGTCATTTCAAATGAAGTCCATAAATCCCACCATGCACAGTGCTGGCGGCCTGAGAAGCTTATTGCAATTTATAATGCTATTATTATTTATAGCACAGTACATGTAAGATTCTAATTTATCCTCTACTTAACACTCTTTTCCTGTTTGAATATTTCTTTCTCCCCACCTCATTTCCTAGAAAAGTGTAAGGAGGAAGGCTTCCTCTGGTTTACTGATTTTTAAAACAAGTCACCTGCTGTCAGCCTCGTCGCAGCTCGGCACAGGCAGACATAACTCATAAAAAATGGAAAGGAGCAGTACTCTAGGGAAATTCTACCTGGCCACACTTCTGTATTTCATCCCCAAAGAAAATAGGATGCATTTCCACTACATATTTGAACTTACTTATAGAATGATTAATAGTTGAGTGACTAAGTCCCATTGAGAACTTTCTTAGTATCTGTGGGCTGAAATTCGTGCAGAACCTGCCAAAGTGCCCTTTCTGACTTCCAGGAGATACTTCTTTGGCATCGAGAATGGAATATGGCTTAACCATGAAAGCATAAAAATTTGATCATTGTCTCTGAGCTGCCACCAGGATAAATACTACGAATTACTTTTGCAGGCATAAGGTCTGTATAGGTATCATCAAAATTAGTTCACTTCTGAATGATCTTTCATCCAAGAAAGAAGATGTAAAGCTATAAAAAGGGGTAATAAAGTCCCCATTATACATGTATAGCACTATGCCCTGTCCTTTAGAGATGTCTAGACATTTTCCTCTGCGAAGATACTTGGTTTATTATTGCCATAAAGCAAGCCATCCATGCTAGATCATCCATGCTCAAATTGGATTCCTTCTTTGATACTACAGCTCAACATCATTCTAATGATTTTTTTGTTTGTTTCACTGTAAAACAAGGAGCGGACAGTTATTGGGTACCTTGATACCTTCTGTTAGAGAAAGAAGGAAGAATATCACTTTGGCAAAATGTTATTTTATACAAAATGTAATGATTTTTCCATGTAACTGGAAACTATACCAGTGTAACTATACTATCTTTGAATAATATAATTCTAGTCAATTGAATGTGAATTTGAGTGTATCTATTAAATCAATGTTATGCCAAAATCTTTCTTAAAGCCTGTTTGCCTTTCTCTTTTCCCCTCTTCCTTCCTCTCACTTGCAGGAAGAAGACTAAGCTGTGCTCTGGCACAATGTTTTGTATACACAGAGCAGGTGTTTGATAAACTTTGTTAAATGAAAACAACCTAAACAGGTGACTTTGTCCTTGAGGCACGTTTAGCACAATTCCTGGAGAAAAATATAGAGCAATCTGTAAGCAAGTCAAATGAAAGTAGAATACACTGCAATACTGCGTTGTTGGTGATAGCAAACATTAACCTACGGGTAAGTAGATGGGTAGACAGGCTGGATGATCAGGTATGTCTAGGTAAAAGGGAATATACCTATGATCACATATAAGTTTGGCAGACTAGATTTCTACATATATATTTGTATGTGCTGTAAGAATGTCCATATAAATAGAACTAAAGGTCAAAGTTATGATACCTTCTTAGCCGTGGCCAACCATCTTGAGGGAGCAAGTTGTTGGACTCATGAGTTCAGGACCATGGTTGCAGGGCACATCAAGCTCAACTGGCATAACATACTACACAAAAACATTGTTCTATATCCTACTTTTGTGAGTAGTGACTGGGTCTTAAAAGCTTGCAAGCTGCCGTCTAGATTCAACAATTGGTCTCTCCTCATTTGGAGCAAAGAATGAAGAAAACTAAAGACACATGGAAACAATTAGTCCAAAGGCCTAGTGGATCATGCAAACCTCAGCCTACATGACCAAGAGACCAGAAAAATAAGATGGTGCCTGGCTACCATTGTCAACCACTCAGAAAGGGATCAGTGCAAGAGACCCTGGATAGAGTGGGAGAACAATGTGGAACAAAACTCAAAATCATTAAAAAGGCCAGACTTACTGGTCTGATAGAAGCTGGTGAAACTCCTGAGACTATGGCCCCTAGTTAAACTTCAGACCTGGAATTGAACTCATTCCCGTGTCTTACAGCCAAACATTTACACCCAGGTAGATATACTCCTTAGAACAATCAATCATGGGAAAACAGAAGGGCACTATTTGCATACGGAGATAGGCTGGGGGTGAGGCGGGAAAGAATGCACAGGAAAGAAGGGACACAGGGAAAAGGTAACCACAAGGAGGAAGTAGGAAGAGAGCTGTTACATTGCAAGGATTGCAGTCATGAAATAAAATGTGTATGAACTGCTGCATGGAATAAAAATTTGCTCTGTAAACTTTCACCAAAATCACAATAAAAATTTAAAAAGCAGACAAAAATGACCTAGATCCATCCAGTCATGCATATGCCCAAATTATTTGGTGTGGTCACAAATAAAAATGCTTAAAGCAGAAAATAAAAAGAAAATAGCATGCATTTAATAGAAATGCTGTTAGAAGGCAGTCTCCATTTGTATCAACACAATTTTCCTTATCCACATTAGATTCTGAGAAAAGTACATTGTTACATATCACCTTATCTCTTAATACTTATTTAAGAAGTCAACAAGTTGCCTTCAAATAGATCATGACTTATGGTGACCCCATATTTGTCAAAGTAGAACTGTACTCCATAGGGTTTTCAATGGCTGATATCTTGTTCTGAGGTGCCACTGAGTGGACTCAAACCACCAACCTTTTAGCTAGCAGAGAAGTTCATTAACCATTTGCCACCCAGAGACTGTGTTTTCATGTATTTCTCAGAGTGCTGGCCATCAAACCTTTATTTAATCCTCTTAACTCCTTTTTTCTTTTCATATTTCAGTACGGACCTGTAAACTAAACATACATTTTATAACTTTGCTTAAATTTAGTGTCACATTATGACACCTATGTAAAACTTTTATCTATATAAATAAAACCAAACCCAAACTCACTGCCATCGAGTTGATTCTGACTCACAGCAACTCCCATTGGGTTTTCAAAGTGGTAAATCTTTATGGAAGCAGGTCTTCCTTCTATGGAGTGGCTGATGGGTTTGAACCACCAACCTTCTGGATAGCAGTCAAATGCCTTAGGGCGCTGCACCACCAGAGCTCCATAACAACAACAACAACAACAACAAATATATATAATATATATATATAATATATATAATCCTTCACTTTCCTGCTATGCAAAGCACTACGGGTTACACTTACACTTGGTAAACACAGGTTTTCCTGACTAACAACATATTCTAGTTATGATGAACTGCATTTATGACTGTCCTTTTTTTTTTCCAAACCTCTCATTGTTAGTAATATGTACTATTGCAATGTGTAATTTGCTGATATTATTATCATTCTCATGCCAACCTCCAAAGACAGATTAGATTGATAAAGATACTGATAATAAAAGGCAATAATAATGAAAACTAAAAAAAAAAGAGGTATTTGACTTACGTCAGAATAGAGTCATGACAGAGTCACTGGAATAGAACCCCATCATAAGTCTAGGACTGCCTACAGTTAGTTCTCAATAAATATTTATGGAATGAACTAAAGACTGCTTCTTTAATTTAAAATGTGTAAGGAAAACCACCATATGCTTGTAAAATTTTGTCTTTCTCAACAACATTTCTTTGTAGTCCTTCCTGAAATTCCTCCTATTGTAATATTCTGTAATACACTAAACCCTCATTAGATAGCATTAGCATCAAAAGAAACTTAAGTACCTGTTAGATTTCAGTGGTTCTGAAATTGACAGTTGTGATTCTGTTTAGAATTTAAAAACAGCTTATCATATTTGCTGCTTCTTATCAATTTGGTAGACATATTATGAGCCTCAGTTAATAATAAAATTATCTTACCATGACAAGCTTTGTGAAATACTAATACACACCAGTTGTCATTGAGTTGACTCCTACTCATCGTGATCAGGGAGCTCTGGTAGCATAGTGCCTAAGGCACTTGACTGCTAACCAGAAGGCTGGCAGTTCAAACCCATCAGCCACTCCTCGGAAGGAAGGTTGGGC
>NW_006921768.1:4826751-4831004 GCF_000298275.1 Orycteropus afer afer
ATTTTTTGCAACAAATTTATTTGTACTATACAATAGAACGGAAGCTCTGGTAGCATAGTGCCTAAGGCATGTGACTGTTAATCAGAAGGCTGGCAGTTCAAACCCATCAGCCACTCCTCGGAAGGAAGGTTGGGCAATCTACTTCCATAGTGATACTGCCTCAGAAACCCAAGGAGGGATCACTATGAGTCGGATCCGACTCGAAGGTACATAACAACAACAACAACAACATAACACAGTGATCAATGTGTGTCAGAGTAGAACTGTACTCCACTGCGATTTTAGGAAGTAGATTGCCAGACCCTTTATCCAAGGCTTCTCTAGGTGGACCTCACCCTCCAAGTCTGCAGTTAGCAGCTGAGAGTGTTAACTGTTTGCATCACACAAATTGCTTGTGAAACACTACACTTTACATTTTTTAAGTAAGCATAGAAAAAAATAAGCATTTAAATAAGCTTTCTAGTGTTAAGGCACTTGACTGCTAACCAGAAGGCTGGCTGTTCAAACCCACCAGCTACTCCTCGGAAGGAAGATGGGGCAATCTACTTCCGTAGTGATACTACCTCAGAAACCCAAGGAGGGGTTGCTATGAGTCGGGTCCAGCTCAACGGCACATAACAACAACAAGAAGAAGCTTTCTGAAAATAAATAATTTATTGCTGACTTGCTCAAACACAACTGAGAAATACCTGAGTAGATTGCATTGAAGAGTCGAATTCAACCCTCTACAAGGAAAACAGAATTAAAAAAAAAAAAAGTGAATTCTACAAAAGCTAAACCCTCTGCTTCTGTAAGAATGACATCACGTTTTTATTGTGGAGAAAGCATATGGCTGAATCCTACTGAGGAGACTGAAGATACTCTCTGTTGTTGTTGTTGTTGTTATGTGCCGTCAAGTCGGACTCGACTCATAGCGACCCCTCCTTGGGTTTCCGAGGCAGTATCACTACGGAAGTAGATTGCCCCATCTTCCTTCCGAGGAGTTGCTGGTGGATTTGAACCACCAGCCTTCTGGTTAGTAGTCAAGTGCCTAGCCACTATACTACCAGAGCTCCCGAAGATACTCTCTAGATTATTCAAAAGAGAGTTGGGGGTTAGTGCTTGGGTGAACGACCTTTGGCAGTAAAAGTAAATACATAAAGTGGGTATAATACAATTTGGATGGTTGACTCATGCCCTACATAAAAATTTTCAAATTTAACATTAACACACACACACTTGCTCTGGCCAAAGAAAATACACTGGAGTCTGCTTTTGACCAGTGAATCACAAATTTTTGATCTCTAGTTTATATCAAAGATAAAATGTAACACTTCCTGCTTATCAGAAATACTTTTTTTGTTTGTTTTTTTTCCCACTCTGGGGATGTTTGTCATGGCTCTCTGATGTTTCTTGTTAGCTGAGAAATGTGGACAAGGTTGTGGGGGATTAGTTATTGGAGAGCAAGGAAGAAGGTATTACTCTTCTACAACTTTGACCTGCCTGAGGATCTGTGGTTTGGCCAATCTGTTTGAGTTGTCCACTCAAAAATCTTCACCTGGGTAGCAAGCTTTGTATTTTTTCATTAAAAACAAAACAAAAAATACTTTAAGCTCTACAATTATTTATTTTACATTATCCTTAACATGGATGCAGAAAAGTGTTTCTTTAAAGCTCTTAATTGAAAAGAGTTGAATTGTGGACCCAAAAAGAAATAAAAACACAATTTGTTTGGAAGAGTGTTTCTGGGGAAGTCCCTTCAAAGGTGATGAAGAGTTTTCTTGTTCTAGTCTTCCTGATGCTGCTGATATTGAAGCAACACAGGATACAGAGCAGAGCTTAGCATTTGAAGGAAGTGGTGCTTGGACCCAGCACTCTGGAATCTAACAAACTTTTAGAGGCATCAGGTTTTTTCCTGAACCTCAAACAGGCTTTTGTTGTTATTGTTGTTGTTACATACTAGAAATTAACACCTTGTGGATTTTTATTTCTGTGTTCATTCACTTATTTTTTACTGTGGTAAAATATACACAAAATAAAATTTTCCATTTGAGCCATTTTCTAGCATACAATCAGTGGCATTAATCACACTCACAATATTGTGCAACAATCACTGCTATTTGTTTCCAAAATATTTTCATCACCCAAAACAAAAATACTGTACACATTAAGCAATAACTCTCCATTCCTTTCCCCACTCCCTAGATGATGGTAACCTCTAATCTACTTTCTGCCTTTATGTATTTGTCTATTCTAGGTATTTCACATAAATGTGATTATACAATATCTGTTCCTTTTTGTCTGTAAACCAGACATTTAGCATGTTTTCAATGTTCATCCATGCCATAGTGTGTATTACAACTTCATTTTTTTTTTTTAATGGCAGAGTAGTATTCCAGTGTATGGATTTACCATACATTTTGTTTGGGGAGCTCAGGTGGCATAGTACCTAAGGCATTTGAATGTTAACTAGAACACTTGAGTTACTTCTACCTTTTAGTTGTTGTGAATAATGCTTCAATGAATACTGTTGTGCAAGTATCTGTTTGTTTATCATGGATTATTAATCTCTACTGTTGTGTGCCCTTATTACCAAGATAATTACTTATTTTAAAACTGTGTAGACTATGAAATATTCACTTTGTGTGTTTGTGTGTATGTATGCAATAATATTTACCTCTCAAATAAGCTTTTAATGTTTCCAGGGAATCATACTTTATTTCTCTAACCCAATTATTTATCCATTGTCTGGGATGGCCATTTTACAACACTGCTTCTCTCCTCATACCCTTGGCTCACCCCTAAGCCTAGCCCTTAGCAGATTAACTATCCTTGGTTCATACTTCACTGAGGAGGCAGAAATAATCAGAGAACTGCCACGGGCTCCTCCCAAGTCTGCTCAACTTCTATCATCTGTTCCCCACATTCTGCCTTATCATCTATGTGAGCAGGTGAACCATTCATGCTCTTTCTCTCTAAAGCCAATCCTTCCACCTGTGTATTAGAGTCCATCTCTTCTTACCTACTCAAAAATCTTAATTCCAACAATTCTTCCCTCTTATGCCTAGATCATCATTTTCTTCCTCAAAATTACATCACCCATATCAGCACGTGAACATGCCATTATTTCTCTCATCTTTTAAAAGCCTTCTTTGCTCTACTTCTTTCATCAATTACTGCTCCATTTCTTTGCTGCCCTTGCAGCAAACTCCTTAAACAAGTTGTTGTACTTCTGTCTTTAGTTTATCTTCTCCTATTCTCTCTTATTTCTATTACAATCAGACTTTCTTTCCCTCCAGTTCACCAAGTTGCTCTCATACAGGTCACCAGTGGCTTCCATGTAGATAAAACTAATAGCCGTTTTCCAATGCTCATCAAATCGAACCTCTCAAACACAGTTGATTATACCCTCTTCCTTGAAACAGTATCCTCATTCAGTATCTTCTGCTGGTATTTTCTCTTCTCCTTGACTTTCTAATGTTGAAGTAACTTAAACCATAGTGCCTGTGAACATGACTTTATTTGGAAATGGGGTCTTTGAAGATGTTATCAGTTAACAGGAAGTCATACTGGAGTAGAGTGGTCCAAATCCGATCTGAGTGGTGTTCTTATATAAGGGGAGAAAAGACATAGAGAGACAGACAGAAGGAAGATGGTCATGAGACAACGGAGTCATATTGAAGCTTCAAGCAAGTAACACTTGGGGCCACCAGAAGCTGGGAGAAAGAAGGAATCTTCCTCTTGGGACTTTGGAGATCATATGACCTTACCAGCACTGAATTTGGACTCCTAGCCTTCAGAACTGTGAGACTATCCATTTCTGTTTATAAGCCACCCAGTTTGTGGTATTGTTATGGCAATCCTAGGAATTGAATAAAACAGGGGTTAGTCTTTAGTTCTTTTCTCTGCCTATATTCATGTTCTTGGTGCTCTCATGCTCATGACTTCCAAATGCAAGTGTCTGTTTTCAAATCTAGATTCATAAATCTACATGTCTACCTATCGACATCTCCACTTGCAGGTCTTATAGACATGTCAAACTCAGTTTCCAAAAACTAAACTCCTGATCATCTTCTCCAAAACTCTTTCATCGGCAGCTTTTCCAATTTCAGTTGATGGCAACACCGTGCTTTCAGACACGAAATGCAACGCAACACACTGCTGTCGAGTCGGATCCGATTCATAGTGACCCCTCCTTGGGTTTCCAAGGCAGTATCACTACGGAAGTAGATTGCCCAACCTTCCTTCCGAGGAGTGGCTGATGGGTTTGAACT
>NW_006921768.1:4831104-4832269 GCF_000298275.1 Orycteropus afer afer
ATTGCCCAACCTTCCTTCCGAGGAGTGGCTGGTGGGTTTGAACTGCCAGCCGTCTGATTAGCAGGCAAGTGTCTTAGCCACTATGCTACCAGAGCACGCTTGATGTAGGCTCTTTTTTTCATAAGGTAATTAGACACAGGGGAAAAAAAAAAAAGAAATTGATGGTGGTCACCAAATATGTTACAAAAATCAATCCTTAAGTTTAGAAATTTACCTAGTGATAAAAGAAGAATGAATAACCACTTGCAAAACATTATTCATACTAATACAGGAAAATTAAATGAACAGAGAAAGTATATTTTTTAATGAGCCAACAGTTCCTTTTGTGCTATGTTGTTGTTGTTATGTGCCATCGAGCTGGACCCGACTCATAACGACCCCTCACTGGGTTTCCAAGGTGGTATCACTACGGAAGTAGATTGCCCAACCTTCCTTCCGAGGAGTGGCTGATGGGTTTGAACTGCCAGCCTTCTGGTTAGCAGTCAAATGCCTTAGGCACTATTTCACCAGAGCTCCTTTCAGACACTTAGGCCACTTGAAGTCATCTTTCATTCTTTCCTTTTGTTTTCTAACACCACATCCAATAAATTTGACAGTACCATTGACTCCATCTTCAAAAATAGCAAGCATCTGAGTACTTTTTACTACTTCTAGTGCTACTACCAAATTGGAAACACTTTTATCTATTTCAATAGCCTTGTAATAAGTCTCTTCTTTTTACCCTTGCCCATCTGCAGTCTTCTCTCAACATGGTAGAGAGAGTCTTTTAAAATGCAAACCAGAATGAGCCATTCCTCTGTGCAAATTCCTGCAGTGGCTTCCCTTTTCATTCACAATAAAAGTCAATAGCCTTATTGTGGTGTACATGTCATGTGCTGGCCTGTTGCTACTTGCTTGACTTTATTTCCCTAAGCTCTCCTGTTTGCTCATTCTATTTTTGTCATAAAGGTCTCCCTGTGGTTCTTTAATATGTAAGTACACTTCCACCGTAGGATTTTTGCTATAGTTGTTCTCTCTGTCTGGAATATTCTTCCTTAAGAAACCTGGTGGCTGCAAGGTTATGGTCATTGCTTGGTCACAGCCAGCTACCCAGAGGGACTGAGTAGTTGATCCTGCGGGCTTGGGACCATAGTCGCAGGGGACACCAAGCTCAATTGGCATAACA
>NW_006921768.1:4832829-4841948 GCF_000298275.1 Orycteropus afer afer
ATGAGACAAAGTATATGTGAACTGCTGTATGAAAAGTGAATTTACTCTGTAAATCTTCACCCAAATCCTAATTAAAAAAAAAAAAAAGAAATCTGGTGGCTACCTTCTCACTTCATGTCTTTGTTCAAATCTCACCTTTTCAATGAGGCTTTCTTAGTGAATTTTTTTTTTTTTTTTAATACTACAATCTGTCCTGAGCCTTAAACTTGCTCTACTTTATTTCATAGTACTCACTACCTTCTATGGGATCATCATAGGTGGTACAAATGGTGAAGCACTTGACTATGAACCAAAAGACTAGCTGTTCAAACCCACCCAGAGGCATCACAGAAGAAAGCCCTGGTGATCTGCTTCCAAAAGTCACAGCCTTGAAAACCTTATGGCATTCACTTCTACTCTGCAACACACAGGGTCCCTATGAGTCAGAATCAGCTTAAAGGTAACCTGTCAGGGTTACTACCTTCTATATGTTAGGGTACTGGAGCTCTGGTGGTGGAATGGCTAAGGTATTTGACCCCTACCTAGAAGGCTGGTGGTTTAAACCCATCAGCCACTCCTTGGAAGGAAGGTTGGGCAATCTACTAACGTAGTGACACCACCTTAGAAACCCAAGGAGGGGTCACTATGAGTCAGAACCGACTCGATGGCAGTGAGTTTTTATATGTTAGGGTTACCATCTTCTATGTATTATATAAAAGGAGCCCTCATGGTGTCATGGGTAAGTAAATGCTTGACTGCTGACCAAAAGGGCAGAGGTTCAAACTCTCTAGTACCTCCACAGGAGAAAGATGTGTCAGTCTAGTTACATAAAGACTGAAGCCTTGGGAACCCCAGAGGGCTGTTCTACTCTGTCCTATACTGTCACTATGAGTCAGAATCAACTTGACGACAATGGGGTTTATATATTAAAATAATATGCTTACTGTCTCCTGCTGCTACCATGTTAAGACCCAAAAGGTCTGGATCTGTGAATGTTTTGTTCACAGATATATTCTGAATACTTAGAATAGGGCATGTAGTGCTCAGTGAGTATTTGTTGAATTAATGAATGCTTAAGTAAAGGAAGTGGAGCTCTGGTGGCACAGTGCCTAAGGCATTTGACTTCTAACCAGAAGGTTAGTGGTTCAAACCTAACAGGTACTCCATGGAAGGAAGACTGGGCAATCTAGATCCTTAAAGATTTGCCACCTCAGAAACCCAAAGGGGGTCACTATGAGTCAGAGTTGATGGCAGTGAGCTTTTTTTTTTGGGGGGGGCGTTAAGTAAAGGAAGAAAACAAAGGAGTAAATGAATTTACCTGGTCTCTCTGAACTATTTACTTGAAAACCTTTTTGTTGAGACTTCAAAAGAAATGCTTTCCGCAAAGTGTTATGCTTAAGACACAGAGACTCTATTATTACATCTGTCTGCTTTGTCAATTAGAATGAGTTCCAAGTAGCTGAGAAATTCTCTTCCACATTATACTAAAACAAGGTGTTGTCGTGCCTCAGCCTCTAGGAACTATTATATACACTCAGGGGACATTATAATAAGCACTTTTTGAAAGATGGAATTAGGTGAGTGGCCTCATTTTAGGGTCTGATATAAAATCACAATTCAGAACAGGTTCATCTAAAGCTTGGCCAAGTTTCATGTAAACCTGGCTCACATTGAAAGAGAACCTAAGCTGATATATCATTTCAAATGGAAACTATGCAAAATTCAGTGGCTTCATGTGGTTTCAACCCCAAACCAGGTGGAACCTGAGGCTTTGGCAAAGGTTCATCTTAAATTCTTGACTGGGGAATGTAAACCAAGGGGGAAATGTTGGAGAAAAACAAAGTGAAATAAAACCCTTAGTTTTGAAAGTTCTGGAACCACAAACTGAAATCACTGCTCTTTAAGCCTCATTTCACTCAGACTTTAAACAAGTACAATCATTACTTTGAAACTTTTCCCTCAATCATGAACAAGTTTTTTGTTATCTTATATTAGAATTTCAGGGGTCCTTAACACTCATATGGAGATCAAATTATTATTTCCACCTGGTGGGTTGCATAATCAAAGAACAAAGATGAAAAGGTGACTTGCTGAAGGTAACTGTAAGAATGAACCTACAGAGTTGACATTCAATTCACAGTTCTTTTCATTGAAAGAAACAAAAACCATAGTGAAAAATGAACAGAAGGAAATTCTAAGAACGCTGTGGATCAAGTGATAAGAATGATAATGTATGAACCCTGAATTGACCTATGACTTAGAAATAATTTATCAATAATGTGGTGTGCGTGTGTGTGTCTCTGTGTGTGTGGGGGTGTGTGTTACTGCAATATTTTGAACTTTAGGAACCCTTTAAATAATGAGGTAAAGATACTGTAATTATAGGAGACATACCCACATCCAGAGATTTAAATCATAGATTTGTAAGAAACTTCCACAAATGCTACATTCATCCAAACACAGATTTTTTTTTACATTTTTCTTGTGATTTGGGTTGAAAGTTTACAGAGCAAATTTGTTTTCCATACAGCAGTTCATACACATTTTGTTTCATGACATTGACTGCAATTCCCCACAATGTGACAGCTCTCCTCTCACCTCCTCCCTGTAGTTACCTCTTTCCTGTATTTTTCTTTCTTATGTATTCTTGCCCCACCCCAGCTATCTCTCTATGCAAACACTGCCCTTCTGTTCTCCAATGATTACTCACTCTAAGAAGTGTATCTACCTGATGTAAATGTTCACATTGTATGCCTGTCTATCGTTTGGCTGTAAGGCATCAGAGTGAGTTCAATTCCAGACCTGCAGGGTAACTAGGGGCCAGTCTCAGGAGTTTCACCAGGCTCTATCAGACCAGAAAACCTGGTGTGTGTGTGTGTATATATATATATATATTTTAAATGATTTTGAATTTTGTTCCATATTGTTCTCCCACTCTATCCTCTATCCAGGATCACCTGCACTGATCTCTTTCAGAGTGGTTGACAGTAGAAGCTGGGCACCGTCTAGTTCTTCTAGTCTCATGGTTATATAGACTAAGGATCAAATGGTCTACTAGTCCCTTGTACTAACTGTTTCCACGCATCTTTGTTTTCCTCCATTCTTCTTTGCTCTGGACAAGGAGAGACCCATTATTGCATCTAGATGGATGCTTGCAAGCTTTTAAGACCCAGTCATTACTCACCAAAATAGGATGTAGAACAATGTTTTTGCATAGTATGTTATGCCAATTGAGCTTGATGCCCCAAGTCCACAGGTTCATCCACTTGTTCCTGCAGGATGGTTGGCTGTAGGCAAGAAGTTATTATAACTTTGCCCCTTTCTAGCTCTATTATATATTCAGACATTTTTATAACACATACAAATACATATGGAGAACTATTGTCTGCCAACTTTATATATGGTCATGAGGATATTCCTTTTTGCCAGGACATACCTGATCATTAAGCTTGTCTATCCATCTATTTACCCATAGATTAATGTTTGTTATGAATGACAATGCAGCATTGTATATGTAACAGGGTTTATCTTTGCTATGTGTACCTCTTGCATACCCTTCCTTTCACCCAAAGAAATACTTGTCTCTACCTATCTAGCAGTACTCCATTTCCTCCCCTCGCCTCCCTGATAAGCAACAAAGAAAGTTTCATTCCATATAAACATTTCCTTGACTTTTTACAGTAGTGAACTAATGCAGTATTTGTTCTTCTGTGATTGACAATTCACTCAGCAAAATGTCCTCCAAGTTCATCCACATTATGCGGTGTTTCACAGATTCTACATTATTCTTTAGTTGTTGTTGTTTTTGTTAGGTGCCATTGAGTTGGGTCCGACTCATAACAATCCTATGTACAACAGAACAAGACACTGCCTGGTCCTGTGCCAGCCTCACAATACTTGCTGTACATGAGCCCATCATTGCAGCCACTGTGTCAATTCATCTCTTTGAGGGTCATCCCCTTCTTCACTGATGCTCCACTTAACCAAGAATGATATCCTTCTCCAGAGAATGGTCCCTTCTGACAGCATGACCAAAGTAGGTGAGACAAAGTCTGGCCATTCTTACTTCCAAAGAGCATTCCAGCTGCACTTCCTCCAGGACAGATTTGTTCATTCTTTTGGCAGTCCATGGTACTCTCAATATTCCTTCCCAACACCACAACTCAAAAGCATCATTTCTTTGGTCTTCCTTGTTCCCTTCCTTGTCCAGCTCTCGCATGGATGTGAGGTGACTGAAAATATCATGGCTTGGGTCAGGTTCACCTTAGTCTTCAAGGAAATATCTTTCTTCCTCAGCACTTTAAAGAGTTGTTTTGCAGTAGATTTGCCCAGTGCAATACATCATCTGATTTCTTGACTGCTGCTTCCATTGGTGTTGATTGTGGAACCAAGTAACATGAAGTCCTTGACAACTTCAATCTTTTATCCATTTATTGTGATGCTGCTTTTTGGTCCAGTTGTGAGGATTTTTGTTTTCTTTATGTTGAGATGTAATTCATACTGGAGACTGAATTCTTTAATCTTCATCAGTAAATGCTTCAAGACATCTTCACTTTCAGCAAGCAAAGTTGTGTCTTCTGTGTGCAAGTTGTTAACAAGTCTTCCTCCAATCCTGATGCCACACTCTTCTTGGGTTATTTGTTTAGCATACAGATTGAATAAGTATGGTGAAAGGATTCAGCCCTGACACACTCCCTTCCTGATTTTAAACCATGCAGTACCTACCCTTTTGTTCTGGTTGAATGACAGCTTCCTGGTCTCTGTACAAGTTCCTCATGAACACAATCAAGTGTTCTGGAATTCCCATTCTTCTCCATAATTTGCTATGATCCACACAATTGAATGCTTTTGCATAGTCAATAAAACACAAGCAAACATCTTTCTAGCATTCTTTGCTTTGAGCCATGATCCATCTGACATCAGCAATGATATCCCCAGTCCATGTCCTCTTCTGAATCCAGCCTACAGTTCTGGAAGTTCTCTATCATTATACTGCTGCAATTATTTTTTATTATCTTCAGAAAGATATTACTTACATGTGATATTAATGATACTGTTTGATAATTTCCACATTCTGTGGGATCACCATTCTCTGGATCTCTTCCAGTCAGCTGGCCAGGTAGCTGTCTTCCAAATTTCTTGGCATAGCTGAGTGAGTGCCTCCATCATAGCATCTGTTGGTTGAAACACCTCAATGGGTATTCCATAAATTCCTGGATCCTTGTTCTTTGCCACTTCCTTCAGCACAGCTTTGACTTCTTCCAATACCATTAGTTCTTGATCATCCTGAAATGGAGGAATATCGACCTACTCTTTTTGGTACAGTGACTCTGTATTCCTTCCAGCATTTTTTGATCCTGCATCATTCAGTGTTTTGCCCACAGAATCTTTCAATATTGCAACTTGAGGCTTGAATTTTTTCTTCAGTTCTTTCAGCTTGAGATGTGTTCTTCCCTTTTGGTTTTCTAACTTCAGGTCTTTGCACATTTCATTAGAATAACTGACTGTCTTCTCAAGCTGCTCTTTGAAATCTTCTGTTCAGCTCTTTATCCTGTCATTTCTTCCATTTGCTTTAGTCACTCTCTGTTCAAGAGTAAGTTTCAGAGTCTCTTCTGACATCCATTTTGATCTTTTCTTCCTTTCCTGTCTTTTTAATGACATTTTGCTTTCTTCATAGATGATGTTCTTGATGTCATCCCATAATTCATCTGGCTTTTGGTTCTGGTGCTTAATGCATCAAATCTATTCTTCAAATGGTCTCTAAATTCAGGTCATATTTTGGCCCTTGGGGACCTGTTTTAATTGTCTTCAGCTTCAACTTGAACTTGCATATGAGCAACTAATGGTCTGTTCCACAGTCACCTCCATGCCTTGTTCTGGCTGAAGATATTGAGCTTCCCCATTGCCTCCTTCCACAGATGTAGTCGACCTGATTCCTGTGTACTTCATCTGGCGAAGTCCACGTGTATAACCATTGTCTATGTTGTTGCAAAAAGGTATTTGCAAAGTCTTGCAACATTCTATCGTGCAATCTCCTGCGTTATTTCTATCATCAAGGCCATATTTTCCAACTCGGTGATTCTTCTGTTTTCAACTTTTGCATTCCAATCACCAGGATAATCAACACATCTTGGTTGCATGCTTAGTCAATTTCAGACTGTAGAAGTTGGTAAAAATCTTCAATTTCCTCAACTTTGCCTTTGTTGGTTGATGCATAAATGTGAATGATAGTAGTAATAACTAGTCTTCCTTGTAGGCATATAGATATTATCCTATCACTGACAGAACTGTACTTCAGAACAGATCTTGAAACATTCTTTATAATGATGAATGCCATGCCATTTCTCTTCAATTTGTCATTCCCTGCATAGTAAATCATATGGTTGTCTGATTCAAAATGGCCAAAACCAATCCATTTTAGCACAAATACCTAAGATATTAATCTTCACGTGTTCCATTTCATTTCTTACAACTTCCAATTTTCTTAGATTCATACTTTGTACATTCCATGTTCTGATTATTAATGGGTGTTTTCAGCTGTTATTCCCATTCTGAGTTGTGCCACATCAGCAAATGGAGGTCCCAAAAGCTTTGCTCCATCCACTTCATTAAGGTTGGCTCTACTCTGAGGAGGCAGCTCTTCCCCAGTCGTGTTTTGAGTGCCTTTCAACTTGAGGGGCTCATCCTCTGATGCTATATTTGACAATGTTTCAGGGCTATTCATAAAGTTTTCCAGTAATATATCAGACAATATTTCACTTCTATTCATAAGGGTTTCACTGGCAAATTCTTTGAGAAGTGGATGGCCCCTTCCTTCTTCTGAGTCTGTCTTAGTCTGGAAGCTCTGCTGAAACCTGTCCACCATGAGTGACTCTGCTGGTATTTGAAATACTGGTGGCATAGCCTCCAGCCTCACAGCATCACACATGCCACCACAGTATGACAAACTGACAGATGAGTGGTGGTTATTCTTTAGAGTCACATAGTAGTCCATTGTGTGTATATTCTATAATTTGTTTATCCATTTGTTGGTTGATGGGCACTTAGGTTGTTTCCATCTTTTTGCTAATGTGAATAGTGCTGTGATGAACATGGGTGTACATATATCTATGTCTGTCTTACCCCTCACTTCTTTAGGATATAAACCTCGTAATGGGATTGCTGGATCAAATGGTATTTCTAATTCCAACTTTTTAAGGAATCACCATACTGATTTCCACAGTGGTTGTATCATTTGACAGTCCCACCAGAGTTTATGAGAGTTGCAATCTCTCCACATCCTTGTCATCATTTGTTATTTTCTGTCTTGTTGAATTTTGCTATTAGTGCTGGGGTGAGATGGTATCTCATTGTTTCAATTTCTCTAATGGCTAATTATCATGAATGTTTCATCATATGTTTGTTGGCCACCTGAGTATTTTCTTTGGTGAAGGGTCTGTTCACGTCTTTTGACCATTTTTTAATTGGATTGTTTGTCTTTTTGATGGTGAGGTGTTGGGAGTTTTCTATACATTTTACAGATAAGTCCCTTGTCAGATATGTTTTTGCCAAATATTTTTTCCCAATCTGCAGATTCTCTTTTTAGTCTTTTGAAGAAGTCTTCAGATGCACATAAAAAATTAATTTTCAAAAGGTCCCAATCATCTGGTTTATCTTCTGCTATTTGTGCTTGATAGTGTATTTATGCCATAAATTAGGCCCCTAAGTTTTCCCCTATTTTTTTCAGTTTTAGGTTTCAGTTAAGTCTGATCCATCTGGAGTTAGTTTCTGTGTATGGTGTGAGTTATGGATCTTGTTCCATTTTTCTGCAAATGGATATCCAGTTTTGCTAGCACCATTTGCTAAAGAGACTCTCTTTCCTTTTTAATGGATTTTGGTCCTTTGTCAAAGATCAGTCGACCACAGGTCAAAGGATTTATTTCTGGGTTCTCAATTCTATTCCATTGGTCTATGCGTCTGTCATTATACTAATACCAAGCTGTTTTGACTACTGTGGCTGTATAGTAGGTTTTGAGTTCTGGGAGCAAATACAGATATCACTTTTACAACACTTCATATCCAGATTTTGTATAAGGTTTTCAGAGAGAAACTTTTAACACAAAAATATAAGATTTCTTTCTTTCCCTACTTCTGCTTTGTACTGTCTAGAAATATATAACCCTACTATATGCTTAAGGAGCTCTGGTGATGTAGTGAATAAGGTACTTGGCTGCTAACCAAAATGTCAGTGGTTCAAACCCACCAGACACTCCACAGAAGGAAGATGGGGAGATCTACTTCTGTAAAGACTTAGAGCCTTGGAAACCCAATGGGGGTTGCTATGAGCCAGAACTGACTCAATGCCAAAGACTTTGGCTTTGGTTTTTTGGACTATATGCTTAGGGATAGAAAACCCTGATGGTAGACACTGTGTATGCTGGCTTTATGTTTTGAATGCTAAAAACAGTCTTCCTTACATTTAAATCTCAAACAGTCATTACTTGTCCTGTTGATACCTGAAAACATGTTATCTTTGCTTTTGAATACTTATTGCTGTAAAATATGTTAGGAAATCTTATTATAGGAATAGCCTTATCTTAGCATTGATCTCTAGCTTATCTGGATTCTTTTGATTAATGAATTTTTCTATATTGCTTAAAAAAAAGCACATGTTACAAAAACACTTAGATATTTATATCAATTTCTCAAGTATCACTCACTCAATGCCGTCGAGTTGAACCTGACTCACAGCGATCCCTCCCCCCCGTGGGTTTCTGAGGCCTATCTCTAGGGAAGTAGATTGTCCAGTCTTCTTTCTGAGGAGTGGCTGGTGGGTTTCAACTGCCAGCCTTCTGGTTAGCAGTCAAATGCCTTAGGCATTACACCACCAGTACCCAAAATACTGTGGACCAGTATAACAACAGTCATTCATTCTTTCAATAAACAAAATTTATTATTCTTACTATGTACTAAATTTCATGTTAGGCATTGGGAGTATGGAGATGAGTAAGATGCTATCTATACCTTGAAGAGAGGTCTCCAACAGCAGGACAAACTTGACTGTCGGTTTGTCCTACTGTGGTGACATATAGATGTGAGTTTTGAGGCTGAGCCTCTGGTGTTTAAAACCCAGAGAGATGCACCTGGTACACAGGTAACAG
>NW_006921768.1:4844753-4877538 GCF_000298275.1 Orycteropus afer afer
TTGATATGGTGGCTGCAATGATGAGCTCAAGTATAGCAGGGATTGTGGGGCTGGCGCGGGATCGGGCAGTGTTTCATTCTGCTGTGCATGGGGTCTCTATGAGTCGGAAATGACTCGACGGCACTTAACAACAACAACATAACATACCTTGAAGGGTCTCATTGGCTAGTGGTGAAAAAAGAAATAGAAAAAAAGATTGAATACAATGTTTTAGGAATTCTATTTCTAGTCACAATGGAATAACTGGTACCAGATTAATTCTCTGCTGTAAACAACCAGAAAAGTGGACAAAATATCTGAAACAACTATCTCGGACACTGGATAATATGCTGTTGTCTGAAATACATATGGAGCCCTGGTGGTGCAGTGGTTATGTGTGCAGCTTTCCATAGAAAGGTCAGCTGTTCAAACTCACCAGCTACTCCATGGGGGAAAGATGTGGCAATCTGCTTCTGTAAAGATCACAGCCTTGGAAACCCTATATGGCAGTTCTTTTGTGTCCTGTAGGGTCTCTGTGTGTCAGAACCAAGTTGTCAGCATACAACAACAACAACAACAACATACATATAGTTGGAAAAGGTGCTGATAACTGAAAGACATTGGATGAAATAACAGCTGAAAATTGTGCAGATGTGTTAAAAAATATAAATCCACAGATCCAAGAAGCTCAACTAACCAAAACATATAAATAGAATATGATGAATACTATAATAGAAATGTACAAACTATATACCTATGATAAAGATTCCTGGGTGGCACAAATGGTTTGCACTCAACTACGAATGTAAAGGTTGGTGGTTCTAACCCAACCAGCAGAGCACTGGAAGAAAGGCCTGGTGATCTGCTTCCGTAACTATTACACCACGAAAACCCTATGGTGCAGTTCTACTCTATAACACATGCGTTTGACACAAGTGAAAACTGACTTAATGGCAGATGGCGTTATTTTTTTATACCTATAATAAATTTAAAATACACTGTTTTCCTGAATTACCTTGTTCATTTATTTTTCTCCTTTCTTCTGCACACCCCTTGGAATATCCATCAACCTCCTTTGTTCCTCTCTCACCAGTGTCAGGATGATTGAACTTTGTGGTAAGGAGATGGAGAGGAGGTAAAAGTAGAGAATAAAAGTGAAGAACGGAAATATGGTGAAAGCCTTTTCTACTCCCTCCACCTTCCACTGACTTCTTATTCACTAGACATTATTTTTTCTCTTGTCTTCTAGTTATGTCTTCCAGTTAACTTCAACCGTATTTACTGTTTAAAGCTCCCAGGCCCACAAAGCCTCAACTCTCAGTAGATCTCTCCCATCAGAGATCCTTATGTTCATTTTGCCCCATCCACCTATCCGCCTTTTAAATGCCTTATGGTTAAAAACCCATCTTCTTTCCCTACCCCAAATATTTTCATCTACCCTGAAACTTTTTTTCTTTAGTCCTTTAATTTATTCCTCATTAAAGTTTCAAGCCTGAATATGTCACCACCATTGAGTTTATGAGGGAAGAAGGCGCTTTCACTGTTCTTACAAGAGCTGGGGAAATAGGTTAGGGGACAGATAAGCAGAGATGGGAAGGCAGGTTTTTGATATTGCTGACAGTCATATGAAATTCTTTTCCTCATGAAGGCTTTAAACTGCATGCTTAGATCTCTAGGCAGGCCTGATAATATATTTATTTTTTAATGTATCTGTGAAAAATATAGCATCAACTGTATTATATTATTAGATTATATTTAAAATAGATATAACCACTGGTAGAATTGTTTATAAATTATCACCTTCAACTTTACCTTCTATTTTTAACTAGGGATATCTGACTATGGTGACATACCAAAAAACATTCCATCCCAGTTGTTGAGAAAATACAGGGTCATTTTGGGTAAGGGAAAATAAAGTTAAAATCACTTGTGTTTTCATTCTTTATTTTCATTGCATCATTTTCCTAACAAAAACCAGAGGAGAGGTACAATTCTCATCCAAAGCAGAATACAATAAGGGCATAATCTTGCAGAGTTTAGTCATGTGCACTCTTAGATCTGGAAGCATTCCAAAGGTCATTGAATACCTTCATATTACAGATGAGAATGTGGAAACCCAGAAAAGTTAAGTGAGTTGTCCAAGGTTACACAGCCTGTTAGAACAGAAACAAAGCCCATGTCTTATAAAACTTTCTTTTATAGTGTCTCATTATCTTTACAGAGAACAACAAAAGTACATTGTAGAGTCCCTTTCTAGGAAAGTTATAAAGAGTATGTATTTCTAATTGTTTTAGTCTGGAGAGAAGCATTTGCTAGGTTCTTTTCTTTCTCTTTTCTCTTTTTGTAAATGTGGTTGAAATGATGGAATTCCAATAGGAAGTTCCTGCCACATTAAATTCATGAGCAAGCCGGTTCATCAATAGTTGCTGGTAAAATGCTATGTGGCTTTGCCTTTTTGCCTCATGGTATCCACAAGGGCTTTGTTCAAACGAAGTCATCTCATCTTGGGCACATGACCACCAATGTGGCTTTCCTCTTGTTATTTCTGCTGCCTTCATCTTGTTATTTCTCAGCCATAAATGGTTGCACTAGTAGGCTTGAAGTTGTCGCTGTCATGCTCCTCTGTCCAATGGATTATAGTCTTTTAGAGCAATTTCTTGTAACAAGCTACTTTTAAGAAACATTAGTGAGTGGCAAAGAACTTCTGGGGTTATTCATTCATACTCCATAGGGTAATCTGCCTTTCCTAACAGCTTTATGTGTACCTGGTTTCTCTCAATAAACTCTTATTAGACTGATGTCAGGCCACAGGCTCCTCCTCAATTTTTAATCCTGGGCTTATTTCAACGCAAGCCTTTTAAATAACCAAATATTTAAACTAGTAGGAGAAAAATTGTACAAATGATTTTTAAATTTAGCACTGGGCAACTGGCCTAAGCCAAACATGGGTGCCTTTTTTGAAATTCATAAAAGCTCAATATTTTTAACCAACAATTGGCAACACTGTTTATTGAATTAATAAGTAACATTTATTGTGCACTTAATTATTTATATTTACAAAGTACTAAGGAGCTCTGGTGGCATAGTAGATAGGGCATTTAGCTATTAACCAGAAGGTCAGCAGTTCAAACCACCAGCCCTTCTGCAGAAGGAAGATGCAGCAATCTACTTCCATAAAGATTTACAACCTCAGAAACCCAAAGGGGGTCACTATGAGTCAGAATCGATTCAATGGCAGTGTCTGTTTTGGTTTTATTTTTTTGGTTTAAGACTAAATACAGTAAAAATGGAAAGATGATACCTTAGGCTCAAAAAACACAACCTAATGTGAGGCATACATAACATAGGTCAATAACTCAATATGATACAAAAAGAGATTTAAATATGAAGCATAATTAAAGTATAAATCTACATCAGTGAAGAGCAAGAAGCAATCAATTTCTGGCTGGGTGGAAATCCAGGGATATTATTCAAAGGATATGGTATTTTACCTTTAGCTAGAAAGTGGTGAAAGGGCATTCTGAACATATATATGTAAATGACAGAGTTCTGTACAGAAGGGTGTCTTTGAGGAAGAATGAGAAACCTGCAGCAGACATGGGAGCACAAAGTTCCTAGCAAAGTCTGGGAAGTTAGGTAGGGCCAACCCAGGAGTCAGGGAAAGGTGGAATGCCGTGTGCTCAAAAAAGGAGAAGAGAGAAACTAATATTTGTGGATATATGCTATCTGCACACACCTTCTCTTTGAATCCCTCACAACAGTATTGTAAAATAAATACTGGTATGCACATTTTACCAAAAGGCAATCTGTGGCTCACAAGGCTATGCAGCTTGCCCTCAATCCACACGCCAGTAAATGGTGGTGTATCTGCCTTGTCTTTTCACAACATTGGTATTTCTTCCATCGTATTGGTGGTTTGCCATTGTGGATGGCTTTATAAAGGTCTGACTTGATTCTTTATATGACTGGCAGTTACTTCACTGTTGTTCATTTAATGCCAGTAATGATCACCTTTAGTTTGTACTCCTGAGATATCAGGTGGGAGCGGTGAGTTGTACAATGCTTGCTCACACAGCATGTTTCCTACTCTTTTGTCAGCTCTTGGCATATCTACATATTTAACGATGGAAAACTCAAACTCCAAGTATTTTACTTTAAGATTCTATGACAGCATTTCATATGAAATCAGAATTTTGAATTTCATATATAAAATGTCTTTTTCAAAAATGTAAAATACAGGCAGAATAAGTGCTCTTCACTGTGTAAAAAACTTCCAAAATACTTAGAAAACCTTTTCATGAGACTTGTTCTTTCCATTATTCCCTGAGGATGTTTTTTTTTTTTTTTTTCTCCCACTCCTTGCAACCAGAGAATCTTAATGATGTCATAAACAAAAGAGCAGGAGGCTGTATTGTCAATCTGGAACTTTGAGATTACATCATTATTTAAATAACATGACAGTATGGATTTAACTGTGTCCCTCCAAAATATATGTTGGAATTTTAACCCACAGAAAGGGAATATAAAGGGGAACAAACTGGGGAAGACAGGTGCCGTGTGGGTATCTCCAAGAACAAAGGAACTCCCAGGAAGGAACCGACATGGTTGTGACTTTGATTTAGACTTTTAGTCTCCAGAACTGCGAGAAAAGAAATTTCTATTCTTTAAAGCCACCTACTTGCAGTGTTTGTGTTACAGAAACACTGGGAGACTAAGACACATGGCAATTAGTTATAGCTAAAAAATCTTTTTTAAATACATGCATACAATTTGCAAACAAAATAAAAAAAAATGTTTTGGCAGGCAAACCCATTTTATACTTTTGTGAATCTCAGTATCCAGCTCTATAAAGCTGCAACAAGAATACAGACTAGAGTATAAATATCCAGCCTGTTTGGGACCAGAATCTAGGTCTCGTGAATCTTAAAAGCCTCCATTTCTCTCAGTGCCGCCGAGTCAATTTGACTCATAGCGACCCCTCCTTGAGGCAGTATCTCTACGAAAGTAGATTGCTCCATCTTCCTTTCGAGGAGTGGCTGGTGGGTTTGAACTGCCAGCCTTCCAGTTAGAGGTCAAATGCCTTAGGCACTACGCCACCAGAGGTCCCTAAGATCCTCCATAAGGAGAATATTGTATTGGATTTTAGTAATAATTAAGTTTTTACTTATCAATATTTGTAAAATCATGGTTGGGTGGTGGGGAGGAAGATGAATCTAAAACCAAACAAATCTACAGAGCAATCAGAAATCAGAAAATTTAAAAGGGGCTTAAAATAAGTTTTTCCATGTGTATATATATTATTGATAATGAAGATGTCTGGTGGTGCAGTGGTTAAAGCATTCAGCTGCTAACCAAAAGATCTATGGATGGAACCCACAAACTGCTCTGTGGGAAAAAAATGAGGCGATCTGCTTCTGCAAAGATTTACAGCCTTGAAAATGCTATGGGCCAGTTCCATTCTGTCCTATAGGATAGCTATGTGTCAGAATTGACTCAGTGGAAGTGAGTTTGATTTGAGTTACATATTGATAATATACTCCCCAAAGTACTTTTCTACATATCATGTCATTTGACTGTCAACAACCGTGACAAGTATACATATGGTAGGCATTTTCTTGTATTGCTTTTGTTATTATTTTGTGAGGCACATGCATACATCTTACTGATATCTACACATCTCGCACTTATTTCCACAAGGTGGGGGACTATGATGCATGACTGGCTTTTCTATCACGCCTGTACATTGACAGATTGTGTGTGTATATTTAAGGGTATGGAATTATGGGCAGACTGACATTATGGGAACTTTCTAATTGTCTACTTTGTGCATTACTGGATTTTTTAATTCCCACAATAAGTAATTATAGTAACAGCTAGAATGTGCAAAGTAAGTGCTAGGCACTGTTTGGAACCCTTTATATGTATGAACTCATCCAGTCCTCAAAACATCCAAATGAAGTTTTTACAATTACTGGCCTTCATTTTTCAGATGAGGAAACTGAGGCACAAGAAAATTAAGTTACATAGTTCATAAACAGCATAACAGGGTTTCAAACCCAGGCAGTCCGGATTTCAAATATGTGCTCCTAAATACTATACTACATTTCTCTCTGGACCACTGTAAATTAGAAAAAAGAAAGAGATTTCTATTTTAAGATGACCCTTTGGTTCAACACCTTCCAAAAGTGCCCTGAGGTAGGACTGGCTCTCTTTTCATCACTTTAACACACAGCACTGAGTACCAAGGTTAATAGCTCAACATAGTTACTGCCACATAGCTATGTGGTCTTGCTGTCAACATGAGTCAGGGGGGAAAAAATCAATGTTTCAATAAATTATTATCTGTCACATTTAGGGGTTGTTGTTGTTGTTATGTGCCGTCGAGTCGGACCCAACTCATAGCAACCCCTCCTTGGGTTTCCGAGGCAGTATCGCTATGGAAGTAGATTGCCCAACCTTCCTTCTGAGGAGTGGATGGTGGGTTTGAACCGCCAGCCTTCTGGTTAGCAGTCAAGTGCCTGAGGCACTACGCTACCAGAGCTCCTATTCAGGGGTTGGTTGTCAATATAACAATTGTTCATGCCCATTGAACTTGTTATGACACACTTGTTATGACACATGTCATGCCATATAGAGTTTGTCTTAATAGTTCCACAACCAGAGACAAAGTTCTTTAAACTTCCAAATTAGAAATGTAAATTAAATTTCTCTCTTTTCATCCAGAAGGGACATTTCCACATTTACAAACTACTAAGCTGATACTGTGCCTGACATTTGAAAGAAATTCCTCTATAAGTCAATGCTAATATATATATACATACATATATATATACATATATATATATACACACACAACAAGAAAAGTGAGTATTTCTCTAAGAGAAAGGCAGTCTTGTGACATTCACTGACAGCAAGCAGAGGATGTCATTTTTTGCCTTTGGCCTCCATCTGAGGAATCCAGCTGACGGCAATTTCTCAATCTGTTTTAGTGCTGGACGGGAGCCAATCAACAAAACAGTAAAAGCTGTAGCATGGTGCCTGGGGAGTTAAACTTAGATATCTTTTTTTCTAATCATAAGGATTATTTGGAGTCAATCTTTAGGTGAATTCAAACAACAGAAAACATATAATATGTACACGTTGATTTTTTTCACTTCTGTTTTCAGTTTTTCATTGCTTAAACCAATAAAGCTATCTTAGTCTCAAGTTGTGTATGTGTGTGTTTAATGGACTGAATACATAATTATAATCCTAGTGATTCTATAACCTTCTTTTGTTACAAAATATTTTTGAATTTTTGCCAACCATCAAAAATGCACACTGGGATTAGTTTACTGGCAGAGATAGAAAACCAAAAGGATATTGAAGAAGAAATAGGTGCTGGGAATAGCACAGTATGATGGGAACTAATGGTTATCATGCTATACTTTAGCCTTTTAATATTACAACATAACAATAGGTTGTGTTTGAGTAGCACTGTAACATTTGCTCCTCAATAAAGTGCTCTTATAGCCTTTATCTTAGATTTACAATCCCAGAGAGGGGAGTGGGACAAGTAGTTTCCAATTCTGTAGAAAGTTACAAAGTAAACAAAGTGCCTAAAACAGGATTCCACATCTCCTGACTCGCAGTACAGTGTTCTTTGGACAGAGGAATACTGTGAGTTCTGTGTGGCATACTTATATCAGGAGCATAATTGAAACATAAATAACAGTATGGGCACTGAATGGCTGCTGGCCCTGTCTACTGTCCCACGGTGCCTGTGTACTGCAAAAGCAGCATCACGCTTACATACCTGGCTACTCCAGTTTCCCCTGAATATTGTCAGATAGATTTGATCTGCTAGATATTCTTACTTTATGAGATCCATAAATATATTTTTAAGTGTAAAATGCACTCAAAATTTTTTTGGAAAAAATATAACAGTAATTTTTAAATTAATTTTATGGTGAATCCCATTGTAAAAAGGCGTATTTAGGGTATCTGCTTTGTAAATAATGGATTTGCTTAAAATAACACCTGAATTTTAAATGCTGCTGTCAATTGTTTATAGATAATGGACTTAGATTTTCTTTTTTTCCCAAGGCTACTTAAACATGAATAGAAGGAGTTCTGGTGACACAGTGGGTAAGACATTTAGCTACCAACCAGAAGGTCACCAATTCAAACCCACCAGCTACTTCACGGAATGAAGATGGGGCAAATACTTCTGTACAGATTTACAGCCTTGGAAGCCTAATTGGGGGGATCACTGTGAGTCGGACTCAACTCCATGGCAGTGAGTTTGGTTTTGGTTAAACATGAATAGCGGCTCTCTGCTCCTGCTCATTTGACAGACAGCCACGTTTTCTTGTGCAGTACCAGCCTCTTCCCTGTGACACCATGGTGAAGGTCAGAGTAAATGGATTTGGCTGTATTGGTCACCAGGGTCACCAGGGCTGCTTTTAACTCTGGAAAAGTGGAGGTTGTGCCATCAGTGACCACTTCATTGATCCTAACTGCATGGTCTACATGTTCCAATATGACTCCACTCAGGGCAAATTCAACGGCACTGTCAAAGCTGAGATAGGGAAGCTTGTCATCAATGGGAAGTCCATTGGTATCTTCTGGGAGCGAGATCCTACCAACATCAAGTGAGGTGATTCTAATGCTAAGGATGTTGTAGAGTCCACCAGTGTCTTCACAACCTTGGAAATGGCTGGGGCTCACTTGAGGAGTGGCACCAAAAAGGCAATCATCTTTGCCCCTTCTGCCAATGCCCCCATGTTTGGGATGAATGTGAATCTCAGAGAAGTATGACAATTCCCTTAAGCTTAAGGTCATCCATGACAACTCTGGCCTGTGGGAAGGCCTCATGACCACTGTACATGCTATCACTGCTACCTAAAAGACTGTGGATGGCCCCTCTGGGAAGCTGTGGTGTGATGGCCATAGGGCTGCCCAGAATATCATCCCTGCATCTATGGTGCTGCCAAGGCTGTGGGCAAGGTCATTCCTGAGCTGAATGAGAAGCTCACTGACATGGCCTTCTGTGTCCCCAGCCCCAAAGTGTCAGTCATGGATTTGACCTGGTATTTGGCGAAAGCCACCAAATATGATGATATCAAGAAGGTGGTGAAGCAGGCATCAGAGGGTCCCCTAAAGGTCATCTTGGGTTACACTGAAGACCATGTTGTCTCCTGTGACTTTAACAGTGACACCTACTTTTCCACCTTTGATGCTGGGGCTGGCTTGCCCTCAATAACCACTTTGTCAAGCGCATTACCTGGTATGACAATGAATCTGGGTAGCACAGTTCCTAAGACACTTGACTGCTAACCAGAAGGCTGGTGGTTCAAACCCCCCAGCCACTCCTCAGAAGGAAGGTTGGGCAATCTACTTCTGTAGTGATACCACCTCAGAAACCCAAGGAGGGGTCGTTATGAGTCGGGTCCAACTCCATGGCACATAACAACAACAATAGCAATAGGCAGGTGGACCTTATGATCCACATGGCCTCCAAGAAATATGAGCCCCTGGGACCACTAAGCCCCAACAACAGCACTTGAGGAAGAGAGAGGCCTTCAGCTACTGGGGTGTCCCTGCTCCAACTCCATTCCCCAACACACCAAGAATCTCCCATCTTCTACAGTTTCCATCCAGATCCTCTGAAGAAGGGGAGGACATAAAGACCAACCTTGTCATATACCATCAAAAAAGAACACTGTAAATCAACCCCCTGCAAAAAATAAATAAATAAAAAAGCAAATTAAGCATTGCCTTGGGACTTTGGAAATTTCTGATGCTGTAAAGTCTTTGTAAATAGTTGGGTTACTTTTTACAGTTTTAAATAATTGTCCTCTCTCAAAGATTCTGTAGCCTAATTATCTTTCATTTATAAATAAGGATAGCAGAAATTATTGAAGTTCGCTGTTCATTTTAAACTCTGCCAAAAAAAGGGCTCCTTCAAAATGTTTCCATTTTGATAGCCACAACCCAAAGCAGTTTTCAGATACATTTGTCACATACATATTGCCATCTTCTTATACTCTGTATTACAATACAAGATATGCTAGTAATGTGAGAACAAAAATCGCAGAACAAGTATAACCATTTGTAATTCTTTTGTTACTTTCCATATAGCCTACAAGAGAGAGAAGGGTCTTGTTCCAGAATATATATATATATATATAAACCTAAAGGCCAAGTTTACTAAAAATGAACATTAAGTTTTTCAGATTCTCTAAATTGAAGACTTTAATGTAAAATGCCTACAGTCCTTCAATTCTAGCATTATAAATATTTGTGCAGCCTCAATCAATTTAAGTCTTATTGATGCAATAACAATAGAATCTTAATCACAAGATTTGACCCTACAATCCAATTATTCCAGGAATGACTTCTTAGAAAGCCTAAGCTTCCCTTACAATTGTGATGCACTCTTGTGAAATCTAAGCAGATGAATGAGGTCAAATTAGGATACTACTGAGAGAAGGACTCAAGGTGAACATATGTGCCCTGGAACCAGGAGCTCAGGATCGACACAGAACAAATACTTCCTCTGCAAGCAGAATTAATCAGCTCTTAGTTAATCAGCATTTAGCCCTAACATGGCACAAGACAGTATTTCTTTTCAGTAAGTGTCAACTTTCTACTGAGACAAATATTCAGTCCTCAGTATACAATTCAAAATTGTTGTTGTTAGGTGCAGTTGGCTCTGACTCATAGCCCAGGTACAGTAGAACAAAACACTGCCTGTAAAAAAGGCAGCAATTTAAAAAATCTGGCTTGCTATCAAGTTGTACAATTGCATTTTGCTTCTTTAAATTAGCTGTTTTGTAAGAATCCGGACACTTTTTCTAATCCTAAACTGTGGCAAAGGGATCTCAAATAAGTGTTGCGGAGCCAATTTTGGCCATTTCAGACTGGCTAGACTGATCTCTCCACCTCTTATCTGTCTCACAGGACACCTGGGGACTCCTTAATGTGAGCAGGGGCTCTTACACCCTTTCAGAGAAACATCACTGCAAAAGAATCTCTTGTAACACCTTGCCGTTCTGGGTACAGAACAAGACCATTGTGTGCCCTGATTCCATTTCAGTTATTGCCCCAGTAAAGAATGACATCATCCCATTCCTTTTTCTTGACCTCTACTTGTGAATGTCCCCTAGCCTCTACCCTCATTGGAATCAAACTGCTCCTCCCACCCACAGGGGAGTAGCTATTTTTTTCTTGACTTCCTTCCTGAAACTATCATTATGGTAACCAGGTTTCTAGAGGAAGAGTAAGGAGTTTTTCCTCTGGTCAGTCAGTCCCTTGCTCCCTCACCATACTGGACAAAGCACTGTTTACCTGGCAAACAAAGCAGCCTGAGAGCGTCCCCTGCTCAGACAGTTCTCAGTTGGTGATTATAGAGAGAAGCCAGCCCAAGGCAGCACAGCCTGATGTGTGTGATGTTTTTCATCCCACTGGAGCTTGGTATTTTCTTTAAACACAAATTCATTTGGCTTTCAGGATGTACTCTATAAACAAATTCACTTAACTAGATACATACAAGTCTGCAAATGTGTGTGGTTGTAAATACTAACACTTGCTTGTCATTTCCATTTGTATTGAAGATGCACATGTGGAAGTATTTCATTTCAAAAGATGAAAGGGTGATACTACTTTAAAACTGGCATTAGAATGCAACTAAGTAGAAAGTTTGCATGAAGGAAGGTATTGATTGTGCTTTTAGGAATGTTCCAAATCACAGCAACCCCCATTGGGTTTCCAAGGCTGTAAATCTTTACGGAAGCAGACTGCCTCATCTTTCTTCCACAGAGTAGTTGGTGGGCTAGAACTACTGATCTTTTGTTTAGCAGCCAAATGCCTTAACCACTACACCACCAGAGCTCCTTGGACAATATAACAAGCCACTTAAATTTAAATTAAGGCACTTAACTTAATAACCAAAATCATGTAAAAAAAAAATGTCAGGAGACATACCCAAGGCATGTTTATGATAAAATTTTCCATCCTAAATAGATATTACAAGGCAAAGAAAGGTTTTAATTTTCTTATAAAACAACATAGTCACTGTTCTAAGTTCAATCTGTGTGCACCAGACCTAGTCTACCAGTGCAGTATTAGAGTCCAGAAAGCATAATAGCAGCCATTCATATTTTGGCAGGTGTATTTGAAGCTTAAAATGAGGCTCCTCTCAAAAATAACACTCTATTCCACAAGTGTGAATGTTTTGCTGAGAACCTGCAAAATTTCCCCCAAGCTAAAATTTAATTGTCCTTTTGGTATCTTATTATATGAGAATATAGCTTACATCCCCTTACAACAAGACAAAAATCTTTTGGCAATTTGACCACCAGAAGATTTTTGGGCAGCACCTGATACTTGTTTATAACATTTCCTCTCTATGTTCCTTGGGTTATGAAATTTGGAGGTGATGCCAACTAGAATGAACTGCAGGCAAGCAGTTCTTAAAACTGGAGAAATATTAAATGGAAGAACTTCATAACCAGATGATATGAGCACAGAGGTGGGCGAAAGTGGGCAAGGCAGCAAGGGAACAGGAAATCTTCAGTTTTATAACCAAAACTAAACCCACTGCTGTCGAGTCAATTCCGACTCATAGTGACCCTATACAACAGAGTAGAACTGCTCCCATAGGGTTTCCAAGGCTGTAAATCTTTGCAGAAGCAAACTGCCACATCTTTGCCCCACTCAACTGCTGACCTATCAGATAGGAGATGAACACTTAACCACCGTGCCACCAAGCTCTAGGCCCATTATAGTGCTCTTTATTTTATGAACCTGACCAAGCACACAAAAAGAGGACCCGTCTCGGTTTTAGAAATTTTACTATATGGGAGGATTATGGATATACGGATACAACTGTGGTGGTAGAAAGTCATTCAGCTGCTTATCTAATCCAGCTCAAATGGCGGACTTGGATGAGGTGAGGAAGAGCTCTCTGAAGCTGGCAGCCAGTCAGACACTGCCTTTGAGTTTTCCAGGCCAAAGATGGAAAAAGTAGACTGGAGCCAGCTCTCACAGGGGGTCCACAGATTTTTAAGAAATAAATGTCCCGTATGTTAAATTTAGCAAATGATTCTAACTTGCTTCAATATTATAATAAACACTCATTTTTATTTTCCCATAATAAGGATATACTTAGAAATGAAAAGGATATAATGCTTAAAGTGGTAAAAGTTTCTATTAAAAGGAGAATAGTATAAAATGGAAGAGTACAGAGCAGATAATAAATAATATGGCATTCCAGAAAAGTGACAGATGCTTTGAGAAACCAGGTCTTCAAGGCCTCTTGGAAAGATATATGGTGATCTCCAGTTTTAAGCCTTTTCTGGCCTCTTCTGCAGTTAATTTTGAATGGCATAATAATGAAGGCCACTGACAGAAAAACTGATGCATTAGGCTAGAAGTTCCCAAAGAAAAAGTTTGGTAAACTGACACAAAAAGATTTAAAAAAAAAAAAAAAACCTCTTAAGAAGTCACAGTTCTCTATTTCTACATACATATTTGTATGTGCTATAAGAATGTCCATCCATTCTCCATCCATCTCGACTGCCATCAAGTCGGATCCGACTCATAATGACCCCTCCTTGGGTTTCCGAGGCAGTATCACTATGGAAGTAAATTGCCCAACCTTCCTTCCAAGGAAATGATATAATAGAGCTAATGGGGCAAAGTGATGACAACTTCTTAGCCACAGACAAACACCCTGAGGAAATGAGTCACTGGGCCCACGGACTCAGGACCATGGTTGCAGGGGACATCAAGCTCAATTGGCATAACATATTACACAAAAATATTGTTCTACATCCTACTTTGTTAAGTAGTGGCCGGGGTCTTAAAAGCTTGCAAGTGGCCATCTAAGATGCAACAATTGGTCTCTCATCATCTGAAGCAAAGAGGAATGAAGAAAACCAAAGACACATGAAAACAAATAATCCAAGGAATCTAGTAGACCACGCAAATCTCAGCCTACATGACCCTGAGACCCAAAGAACTAGACGGTGTCCAACTACTACTGTCAACCACTCAGAAAGGGATCAGTGTAGGAGATCCTGGATACAGGGTGAGAAAATGTGGAACAAAATGCAAAATCATAAAAAGACTAGGCTTACTGGTCTTATGGAGACTGATGAAACCTCTGGCCACTCTTCGGGCCTGGAATTGAACTCATTTCTGTGGCTTCCAGCTAAACAACAGACAGGCATATAAGGTGAACATTTCCATCAGGTAGGTGTACTCCTTAGAATGATCAACAGTGGGAGATCAGAAGGGCAGTTTTCGCACAGGGAGAGAACTCAGAGGGCAGGAATGCATAGGAAAGGAGGACACAGGGAAAAGGTAACCAAAGAAAGAAAGTGGAAAGACAGCTGTTGCATTATGGGAATTGCAATCAATGCCATGAAACAAAATGTGTATGAGCTGTTGTATAGAAAATGAATTTGCTCTGTAAACTTTTCCCAAATCATAATTAAAAGAAGAAGAAGAAGAAGTCACACTTTACTGTTTATTAAGCTTATCCTTTGGAATATTTTCTCACATCTACTATTTGGAGTTTTGAAATAAGGAGATCTAAATTTCAATGTGTCTTCTCTAACAGAGTGGTGGTAGCCATTACTGGAGATAGTCCAGACTATCCAAGAATTACAGAAAAACTACTGATGCTCATGATTTTATATCAAGGAACTGACTCCAGTCTTCCATACACTGCCAGCCATTTCCCTTCTTTACTTACCATTTGTAGTATGAAAATAACATCTTTAGTTCCATAAGTGTGAGGGAAAGAAGCTGGATAAAATAATCCTCAAAAGACAAACCTGAAATTCAGGCCACGCTTGTTAAAGATGTTGTTTTGTATATATGTGGTTCACAAACTTTTTGGTGATTAGGTGACTTATTCCAAGTCAACCTAGGCCAACACAAGACTTAGAGTGAAAACCAAGCAAATGGCAATGATATTGAAGAGCTGTAATTTGAAACCAATAGAAGCTTAACAGTCTCCATTGCATTACTTTTGGTTGAGGATTGAGGGAGATAACTTTCACAGTTGACATTTAAGAAAAGCAAATTGCTGATGTGAGGTGGGCCTTCGGAACTCTCCCTAGCCCCACCACACTCTTGGCACTAATATTTATCTGGTTTTGGCAAAAAACTGTGAAGACAAACTGTGAAGAACACAGGTGGCATTTGTAGAGTTTTCATTTCCACACTACAGAACGGCTGGCCCTTCACTGCCCTCAAATGCCCAGGAGATTCCTGAATAGCTCATGATATGCTAATAAAGTCATAAGATTCTTTAGATTCCTATTTTTAGAAGTTTTCTTGACATTCCTGAGTATTGATTTCATGAAATGGCTCTGCCACACGTAAGGCCCCTTTTAGCATTCTCACCCAAAAAGGATGAGAATGCTACAGGAAGGTGCAGAGCCACCATCTAATCCTCAATTTTTGGTAGTTCTTGTAACTCCCTATCTGCAAAACATTCCTCATTTCAAGTTACATAGAGTGTGCAAGGGACCCTTGGTTTAATTAATGAGGAGATAAATATTTGATGACTACCTTTGAAGATTCTCTGCAATTATTCTTGTTTGGAGAGTCTGCATGTCATTGGCCAACTTCACCTTCTTCAGATGGTGATGGGTAGTTGTCAGCACCTACAAGGAAGAAAGTAGAAATGCTATCACTTGCATTTTATCAGCTATTTCTCCTATCTTTCAGATGTTGTCCTTTCAGAACTTCAAAGGGAGATACCATTAAGAATAATGTTCTCCAAATTTCATCCACATTTATTTCTTTACAATCACTCACAAGAGTCTTTGAAGCACTGTGGATAATCCAGTTCTTTCGTAGAAGTTTCCATTTTGACCATCTCTTCCATTAGATTCATTTCATAGTATTCTTTGACTTTATTTCATAAAACCAATAAAGAAGACTTTCTTTTTAAAAGTTACAAAGTGGTTCAAGTTTAAAGGTTGAGTGACATCTAATTTCAGGTTATGAGCTCTATTTTAAAGGAAAAATGCACTGGATTATAAAATCTTCTAAAGTTGCTGCAAGCTATTATTTGATAAGTAGTGAAGCAAGTATTTACAATTGGTTAAATATTGGTTTCTATTCTGCATTTACCTGAAAAACATAAGCTACCATAATTGACTAGATATATTGAATGAGGGAATATACCCATTTTAATGCATCAAGTATTTGATGAAGCAATCTTGCTACATGAACATTTTGCCACATTTAAGTTATATATTAGAATAGGAAAATGACGGAAGCTATCTGGCATAGTGCCTAAGGTATTTGATTGCTAACCAGAAGGCTGGCAGTTCAAACCCGCCAGCCACTCTTTGGAAGGAAGACTGGGCCATCTACTTCTTTCTGTAGAGATACTGCCTTGGAAACCCAAGGAGGTGTGGCTATGAGTCGGAACTGACTTGACAGCAGTGAGTTTGGGTTTTTTTTTGGGGGGGGGAGCTTATCTAACAACTTAAAATTTCCTTTAATTTTTTTTAATATTTCTCTTGTCCACATAAATATTAATGTTTAATAAAGCATTTCATTTGAAGCTGTTACTCTTTGCCTCTTCACTGGGGAAGCAACTGTATGTAGATATACATGGAGAGAGTCCCTTGGTGGCATATAATCCAATAAACAGTAAAAGGAGATGAGCTTTTGCAAAATTGAATATTATTTTCTCATCCTGAAGATGGCTGAACTTGATTCTTCAATGTAATCTACTAGGTATTACATACATACATTCCTTCATATATTTTCAGAAAACTGTTAAGAATATAAATGCTTTTTCTTCCCCCTTATGCCTACCTAGCAAAGCATAAAGCCTAGTATTTCACAAGGAATTCCTGGGTGGTGCAAACAGTTGGCATACTTGGCTGGTAACAAAAGTTTAGAGGTCCAGTCCACCCAGGCACCCCAGAAGAAAGGCTTACTGATACACTTCTGAAAAACCAGCCACCGAAAACCCTATGGAGCACAGTTTTACTCTGACACATGTGGGTCGCCATGAGTTGGAATTAAACGGCAACTGGTGACTGGTCATATAGAGGGGAAATCTTAGAGACAGTGGGTGGAGAATATTTCACTCAACAGATCTGGATTCTCTTCTTGCTCTGATTACTTAGGTTGAATTTGAACAGTTCCCAGTCCTTTCCTGTCTGGGAGTGTCCCTCTCACGGTGAGACTGCTATAGCAGCACCTCTAGAGCTGGCCTAATGCTGCCGCACTTATCTTTCTCCAAGGCCACCCTTATCATTGCTCTTTCCATTCCAGACAGCAGCTAAACTCCTCTGTAATCTGAGACACCCACCCAACCCAATAAGCCTTTTTGACTCCCCTGCTGTGCTTCTCATCTGAAAAGTTGGTAAATTCTTGAGGACTTTTACCTCCTCTATTTCCATGTCTCTGATAATATTATAAATTGTTACAAGCAACATGCATATGCTCACTTTTAAAATACATCTTTGGAGGACATGTATGTGTTTGTGTTGATATTTTAGGCATGGCTCTTCGTAATCTCCTGAAGTGAGGTTTAATTTGAATGTGACACCGTTAAGTGTTGGCTGTACTTGTACTGGCATAGCCAAATGTCAAAGTAGCAGCACCGTTTCTGCAATTGTTCTGAATATGCTTTTGGGGGCAGTAGATTCTGAACTAAATGCTTTAATTCCAGGCTACAGTGTTTGCTGGCTATGTGACCTTGAGCAAGTTACTTAATTTCTCTAGGCCTCAGAAGTATCTTCTGAAAAATTGGGGGTTAAAAACAGTTTATATTCAACACAGTTGGTGTGAGGATTATATGAGAACATTAATGTAAAAAAACTAAAAGAGCTCCAGCACATGATAAGTGTTCAATAAACATTGGCAACCATTATTACTTGTGTTGAGTTTTTATTTTAAAATCAGTAATAAAAACCAGGGTCAGTGGTGGTTCAGTTGTAGAATTCTCACTTCCATGTGGGAGACCCAGGTCTGATTCCTCATGCACAACCACCACCCATCTGTCAGTGGAGTAGTTTCAGAAGACTTACCAGGCTAAGAGACTAGGAAGAAAAGTTTGGAAATATACTTCAGAAAATCAGCCAATGATCTCTCTTTTTTTATTGTCATTGCCTATGTGGGTAGTGGTCTTATCTCTCTAAACCCACCCACAGCCATTGAGTCAATTCTGACTCATAGCAACCCTATAGGACAGAGTGGAACTTCCCTATAGGGTTTCCAAAGCTGTAAAGTTTTACAGAAGAGGACTCCCTCATCTTTTCCCCACAGAGTGGCTGATGGGTTCGAACTGCCAACCTTTTTGTTAGCAGCCAAGTACTTTAACCACTGTGTTGCCAGGGCTCCTCCTTGTCTCTCCAGTCAGGTTTTAAGATTCCCGAGAGTGAGAGTTCTACCTTGACCTCTGAATACATCTTACGCTCACAGTGTGGCCCCAGTAATTACCATTTATGATTGAGCATTGCTGTACTATATAGTCAGAATCTGAGTTGCGTATTGCTCCTTGACTTGTTTTGGAGTTTGTTTGAGTTTCATTCTAAAATATCTAATCTGAGATCCTGAATTGTCCCCCAAGTAAGAATGAATTGCTGGCCCATACCCTTAAGGTAGTCCAGACATACTTGAATGGAGCAAGGAGCCATTGGCTTAGGTAAGAGTCCTTTTGTCTTTCATAAGCCAGACCTAAATTTTCTATATGCAATGACTCAGCATAAGACTCAGTTACAAACATATATAATATATATATACATATATACTGTTACATACATACATACATACACAAACACACACACATATGGGGGAGAGAAAGAGATTGGAGAGGGAGAGGAGGGTGCAGTAGAGAGGGGGAGGTGGCAGACGAAAAGTGAGAGAAAGACAGAGAGATATGAGTCTCTCCATCTGTAAAATCAAAGGTTAAGACTGGAAGTCCTCCAAAATCTCTTGCTGTGCTAAGATTCTATAAAATGTTGGCATGTATGCCCATTAATTTGCCATTAACATCCATAAATAAGTGTGTGTGCCAGAATTCACCTGCTGATAATATGTCGGGAAAGTTAAGCTTGATAGTTTAAGAGTTGCACTTTAAAAGTTTGGTTTGGCTTCTACTTCTGTATTAGTGTGTTATTGCACTTAGCACTTATGAGTCCCTACTATAAAGCAACAAGATGATTGAATTTAACTCTCTTGGCTGTCTCAGTTGTTCAGAAACTGAGCTGCATTTCCTGGCTCTCAAACTTCATAAACTCATCAAATTTTGCTGCAGAGAAATGTCATTAAAATAGCAGTCCTCAGTGGAAAACACTAGCACCATTCATAGTTAGTGAAATGCTGAAACAGTAAGTGATATTTTTAAACTGTGAATTGAAGGCATTTTTCTATTCTGTGACACATGGAGACATTCAGATAGATGTTTCAGTCAGATGTTTATTTTTCTTATATCCAAACCATAAAACCAAATCTGTTGCCATTGAGCCGATTCCAACTCATAGCGACCCTATAGGACAAAGAACTGTCCCATAGGCTTTCCAAGTCTGTGATCTTTACAGAAGCAGACTGCCACATCTTTCTCCTACAGAGCAGCTGATGGGTTTGAACTGCCCACCTTTCAGTTAGCAGCTGAGTGCTAGATCACTGTGCCACAGGGGCTTTTTTTGTTAAACGTAGTTGTCCTTTAATTGCCTCCTAAAAGTCGCCTTAGCCCTGTTATTGAATTATCTTCAGCCTTTGCTCCCTTTGCCTTGGAAAACAATAATCAGTTCCAAATTGCTTTCCCGAAGGAGTTGTTGGAAGGTCCAAGATGTCCTCATTAAAAAATTTGCACTGAGCCACACAAATCTTGCCATTGTGGATGGTGCATGCATGTGGGACTATTACTTCATGCACAATGACATGAGACCAGAAAACATGTGAACAGGAAGCCAAACCCAAGAGAGAGTTGGGGAGCTTCCAGCTTTCCGTGGAGGACATAAATGAAGCAAATTCCAGCAGTCTTCTGGACTCAGGTGTCTGGGGGGTCTGTGCAGCTGCAACCTGTCAGTTCTTCAAACCCCACATGGACAAGCACAGTGGCTTAGGCAGCATCCCGCCTGGAGTAAATCATTATGTCAGCAAACCCAAAAAGATTGTGAATAGGGTAGCACTTGCTTATGAAGCCAAGACTTTAAATGGCTCAAGTAACCTACATGTGGAATGGCAAATACCATATATGGTGATATATGTATATATGTATCTGTATATTCCTCATACTTTCTATTGTGCTAATGGGAATTTCCCCAAATATATCTTGCTCCTTCTTTAAATAATAATAAACTTTTCCATGATGCAAACTCATCTTATTCTTAAGTATATATTTGGTGACTATTTTACATAGTTGAAATGTTAACAGTTCCATTTGGGGAGCTTTCATTATTTTATGGCCAAAAGCATTTTAGCAAAAATAGAAAACCCTTTCACTATTTCAAAAGCCAAAGGGAATTTCTTACTTTTCTGGAGTTTTGAAGTGAGCCATCAGAAACCAGATGGAACCCAAACTATAATCAAGTACTATCTTTCTAATGCTCTGGTAGCATAGTGGCTAAGACACTTGCCGGCTAACCAGACGGCTGGCGGTTCAAACCCACCAGCCACTCCTCGGAAGGAAGGTCGGGCAAGCCTACTTCCGTAGTGATACTGCCTCGGAAACCCAAGGAGGGGTCGCTATGAGTCGGGCCGACTTGATGGCACATAACAACAACAATCTTTCTAATGAGTGATAAGTTTCTCTTACATTCAGACATGGAATTAGCTCCTTAAATCTATTTTAGAATGTGTTGATTCAGTTCACTTTTACCAGAAAGAAATATTATATGACTTTGCAAGGCTAGCCATAAAGTCTGGGGCCAAACCCCTTTCACAATAAATGGTATTTACTCTGAAGTGTTCAGGTGGAGGCAAGGGCTCTGAAATTCAGGAAATCCGATAGAGGCTTTGCTATAGAAGATTAAGTGCTAAGTGTAGAAAGGGTAAAGGGTATGAGAAAACTGAGCTTATCAAGTAATCAGACCTCCAAACTTCCTGTCTGCTAATCAGATTGTTTTCTATTCATTCTAAACGTTAAAATTCTTCCAGTTATATCTTTTAAAAATTAACTAATGTTACCCCTCCTTTCCACCATTCAAGAGTTGTGAGTATAATCTTGGAAGACCTCACCAGTCATACTAAAGGCGGTGGAACTGGTTATAGTCTAAGAATGCCAGTAAGAAATCATCTCCTTTGCCTTAGTCTTAAAAGTTATACCTTCTTTATTTCTGTCTCTAAGTAGGTCCCCTAAATCAAGAGAAGTAAAAAATACCTGCTAAAGAAAGGGCTTCTTAATGAATAAGTACTAATTTTTTTATGAATGTGTGTTCTTTAAAGGAGCTCTGGTGGTACAGTGCTTAAGGCATTTAACTGCTAACCAGAAGGTTCTGTGGAAGGAAGATGAGACAGTCTACTTCCATAAAGATTTATCCTCTTAGAAGAAGACATAGAGAGGTACACGGGAGGTACAGACAACAAAGATCAAGCCTTGGGCAGGTATAGTACTGCATTGTCAATGATGGCAAGCATTGATAGAAGCATGGGTAGATGTGTGGACAGGCTGAATGATCAGGTACAAATAGGCAGGGGGGAGTGTGCCCATGACCATATATTGGGTTTGCAGACAATATTTCTACATGCATATTTGTATAAACTGTAAAAATGTCTAGGTGTATAGTACAACTCACAAGGGGCAACATTGTGGTGGCTTCTTGGCCACAGCCAGCTACCAGAGGGAGTGAGTAGTTGGACCTGTGGCTCAGGATCATGGTTGCATGGGACATCAAACTTAATTTGCATAACTTACTACACAAAAACATTGTTCTACATCCCTACATCCTACTTTTGTGAGTAGTGACTGGGGTCTTAAAAGCTTGCAAGCGGCCATCTAGACACAACAATGGGTCTCTCTTCATCCACAGCAAAGAAGAATGAAGAAAACTGAAGACACATGCAAACAATTAGTCCAAGGGACTGATACGCCATTTGATCCTCAGCCTATATGACCATCAGACCAGAAGAACTAGATGGTGCCCGGCTACCACTGTCAACCCCTCAGAGGGGGATCAGTGCAAGAGATGCTGGATAGAATAGGAGAACAATGTGGAACATAATTCAAAATCATGTTGTTGTTGTTATGTGCCGTCAAGTCGGCCCCGACTCATAGCGACCCCTCCTTGGGTTTCCGAGGCAGTACTCAAAATCATAAGGAAAAAAAAAAAAAAAAGACCAGGTTTGCTAATCTGATAGCACCTGGTGAGATTCCTGAGACTACAGTCCTTAGTTACCCTTCAGGTCTGGAACTGAACTCATTCTTGTTTGGCTGGAAGCTAAACAACAGACAGGCATATGGGGTAAACTTTTACATCAGGTAGATACACTCCCTGGAGCGATTAATCATGGAAGAACAGAAGGGCAGTCTTTGCACAGGGAGATAGCTGGGGAATGTGGTGGCAGTGCAGGGTTGGGGGAAGGACACAGGCAAGAGGTAAGAGGTAACTATGGGGAGGAAGTGGGAAGAGAGTTATTACATTGTTGTGAATTTCAGTCAATGTCGTGAAACAAAATATGTATGAACTGCTGTATAGAAAATGAATTTGCTCTGTAAACTTTCACCCAAATCACAATAAAAATTTTTAAAAATAAATAGGAAAAAAAAAAGATTTACCTTCTTGGAAACCCAATGGAGGTCACTATGAGTCAGAATCAACTCAATGGCAGTGGATTTGGTTTTTGTGTTCTTTGTGTATAAGTATTCTCCTAGGCCATAGATGTTTTTTAATTAGTCTTTCTTCATTTCTGAAGACTCAAGCGGCCATCTAGATGCAACGACGGGAAGTGAAAATTGTTCTATTTGCAGATATACATCGCTCTTATTAAGAATGCCCTAAAAATGATCTTCCTGTTGAAAATTGAATGGGAAAACAATCCAATCAACATCAGTGATACAAGACAATTACATCTCAGAGCCCAGTGAGCTCTGATATTGATATTTCTTGGGGGTACAGGAGTAAATTAGGGAGAAAAGTCCAATTGTTACATTTCTCCTCAAAATTTCAAAGGGAGAAAGAAGCATTAGACTTTTTACAAACTTCTTATTTGTACTCATTGTTATAATCTAATCTCTTACTCCTATTTCAACCCCACTTTATCCAACAAACTCAATCTCCTTCTAGAAACCTGTACTTTGTCTTTTTTAATTGTACACCATTGGAGTTACCCTGTTGCCCAAATATTATAGGCTAGTGTTATAGATGTTTCCTCTTTCTTCATTACCTCATCCAGACCCCAAATCAAGTAAGTTCTACATTTTAAGTATCTCTAGAATCTGTCCTAGTGCTCCCTATATTGCTTAGATTTTCACCATTACTGACTGGAACACGATAATGGTCTCTTAACTGTTCTAGTTTACAGACTTGTCATCCCCTAGGTCTGTCCACACTATATACTGGATACTGGGCAATTTATGTAAAACTTTTATAAAATGAAAATCTAATCACATCTACTCTCACCTTTCTCAGTCCTACTCAAAATCCTCCTATGTGTGACCATTGATTAAGGAGTGATCCTGAAAAAGATCCTGAAAAGTGATCTTAATGAAGTCCGACCTAGGTAAGTTAGCAGGGGTCACTGCGTGGTGTAAACCCTTAGATCTTAACTGAAAGGTTGGAGGTTTAAGTCTATCTAGAGGTGCCTTGGAAGAAAGGCCTCACACTCTACTTCTGAAAAATCAGCCATTGAAAACAGTTCTACTCTGACACACATGGGGTTGCCATGAGTCAGAACTGACTCAACAGCAACTGGCTGGTGGCAAGTTAGAAGCACGTGCTACAGTGTTTCCGTCATCCATATGGGCTTACTACAAACCAGTAAACAAATACAATAGTCCGTAGAACTAAACAAGGTCTTAGTGGTGCAGATGACTTACGTTAGGCACAAGCTCCTTTTCGCAAACATTTTTGCCAACCAAGGCTAGGCCCTGGACCACAGTTTTAGTTTCACTACAGTATGATGTTTGTCTCAGTGCAAAGCACCAGGATATTCATGCTTCAGCTCCTCCCCAATCCCTCAACATTCTATCCTTTCTTGTGTGTCCCTGTCTCCAATGCTCTTCTTTTCACTTGGAATGTCCTTCCACCCCTCTCCTAAGAAGCAACCTCCTGCATATGAGTGGTTTTTTTTTTTAAATAATTTACTTTGTTTTTATTTTTGCTGTCGAGAATATAAACAGTAGTACATACAGTACTCCAACAATTTCTACACCCACAATTCAGTGACATTGATTACATTCTTTGAGTTGTGTAATCATTCTCACCCTCCTTTTCTGAGTCGTTCCTCCCCCTTAATATAAATTCACTGTCCCCTAAGTTTTCTGCCTAATCTTTTAAATTTCAGTTGGTAATTTCATCTAATATAGATACATCTTAAAAGAGTGCAAAGCTCAAGGCAGACGTTACTAGTTAAGCTAAATTATTGGGTTTAAGAAGACTTCAGAAGATATTTTTGTTTTAAAGTTTAAAGATTATTTGAGGGCAATAGTTTCAGGGTTCATACATTCTCTATGGCTTCAGAAAGTACGGATTCCATGAGAATTTAAAATTCTGTTGTGCATTTCCCCCCTTTTGATCAAGATTCTCCTATAATATCTTTGATCAAAATGTTCAATAATGGTAGCCAGGCACTGTACAGTTGTTCTGGTCATGTGGCAAAGAGGCAGTTGTTCATGAGGCAATTAGCTACACATTCCATTTCCTTCTCCTATTCCTGATACTCTTCCTTCCTCCCTAGCTCCAGGTGAATAGAAATCAATTGTTATTTCTCAGATGACCACTTGCAAGCTTTTAAGACTCTAGGCACTATGCAACAAACTAGGAGGTAAAGACAGAAGCACTAAAAACATTATTAGGCCAATTAACTGTGATGTTCCATGAAACCACCACCCTAAACCACCAAACCAAGGAACAACTCCCCTGAGGTGCTGGTTGTACATAAACAGCCTCAGTAGGTAGCCATTTCTTTTTTGGCTGTTGTTATAAATATACAACTTTTGTCAGTTCAACTTTTTACAGGTGTACAACTTGACAACAATTACATTAATGGATGTGTAATACTACTCTTAATAAATGATATTTTTCCATCACTGTAAAGCAAAACTCAGTATTCCATAAGCAATATCCACTCCCCTTCCTCCTCCCTTTTACCCCTAGTATCCACTAATAACCTTTGGTCTCCATATATTTGCTTATTCTCATCTTCTTATATAAGTGCGTTTATGCGATATTTGTCCTTTTGTGATTGACTTATTTCACTTGATATAATGTCTTCAAGCACTATGCATAGTGTAGCACGTATCAAGACTTCATTTCCCTTACTGGCTCTGTAGTATTCCATTATATGTATGTACCCCATTTTGTTTATCCATTCATTTGTTTATGGGTATTTAGGTCGTTTCCACTTTTGGGTATTGTGAATAGTGCAGCAATGAACACTGATGTAAAACTATTTGAGTCTCTGCTTTCAAGCCTTTTGGTTATATATCTAAGAGTAGAATTGCTGGATAAAATTACAGTTCTATTTTTATGCTTTTGAGGAACTGAGGAACTGCTACACTGTTTCCCACAACAGCTGTACCATTTTGCATTCTCACCAGTAATGGATAAAGATTCCAATTTCCCCACATCCTCACCAACATTTGCTATTTTCTGGTTTTTTTTTTTTTTTTTTTTTTTAAATCTTAGCCATCCTGTTGTTGTTATTATGTGCCGTTGAGTTAGACCCAACTCATAGTGACCCCTCCTTGGGTTTCCAAGGCAGTATCACTACTGAAGTAGATTGTCCAACCTTTTTTCAGAGGAGTGGCTGGTGGGTTTGAACAGCCAGCCTTCTGGTTAGCAGTCAGATGCCTTACGCACTGTGCTACCAGAGTTAGTCACCCTAGTGTGAGTGAAATGGCATCTCATTGTAGCTCTGATTTGCATCTTTCCGATGATTAATGACATTGAGTATCTTTCCTTGTGTTGGAGGTCATCTGAATGTCCTCTGTAGTGAAATACTTATTCAAGTCCTTTATTCCCTCCTGCTTATCCTTTAAAACACAACCGATATCAACTTTGAGAAAGTTCCTTTGACTTTCACTAGGCAGAAATAACCTCTCTGGTCTCAGTTTTATCATTTAATCTTGAACACACTTCTATTTTTGTAGGTCTTATACTGTTTTGGTCCATGGGTGGCACAGTTGGTTAACACGCTCAGCTGCTAACCAAAAGGTTGGAGATTCAAGTCCATCCAGATATACCTTGAAAGAAAGTCCTGCTGATCTCATTCTGCAAAATCAGCCACTGAAAATCCTGTAGGGCACAGTTCTACCCTGACATACATGGGTCACCAAGAGTTGGAGTCAATTAGTTTATGCTAATATGAAAATAATCTATAGTGTTTGTCTGTTTCCTCAAACTATAAACTCTTCCAGGGCAGTTTATGAATCTTACTCAGTTTGTATCACCAGGGCTTAGCATACCAGGCAATCAGGCAATACACTATAGATGCTCAATGGATAAAGAAATAGATGAATGAAAGATGAAAAAATAGAGTAAATGGAAAAGCTCTAAAATTAATGGAAACACTATTTTCATATTGGATTAGATATTTTACATATATTACTCCTTTTTAGTCCTTTCGGCAAGCCTCTTCTTGGTGTAAATGTATTGGACTTACTTTATAGATGTGAAAGCTGAGGCTTAAAATCTTAAAGATCTTGCCCCTGGTCATGGAGCTAGATAATGGCAAAACCAAGCCTCTAATCCATTTCTCATCAAAGTTTGTGTTCTTTCTACTATGATAGAATATGCCCTGAAGGTAATGTTGAGATTACATGGCTGATCTTTATAATCAAATTAGCTAGAGTATGGAATTTAGCATTGACAGATCACTTTACAATTTAGGGGTAAAAGCAACGAGAATCCAATCTCTTTCAACTTTATAATTATGCCTTAGATTTTCTTGGAGGCCACAGAGAATTCTATGTGATCATTTTATCTAAAGAGAATGTTAAAAATAAACATCACTTTAATGTTTTCAATTATTGTTGAATAAGTAAATTAATAAACAACATTACTGAATTCTGAATTTTGATTAATTTCTCCACTTCGTCCGTTTTGGATATTATACTCAAGTAAAATACTGAGTATTAAATATATACAACAACCATAAGACTGCAGGATATTTACACACAGACACACATTATATGTGGTTCTGACATCTGTTTATCTCAAGATAAAGACATGTTAGCTTGTTTATAGCACCTATGCACTAAAAGCGAGATAGCTTACTTTCTACATTATTAGCAATTTGTATTTCAGTTTTCTTAACTGAATTAGCAAGGCAATAATTTTCTGCATCTCTTGGGGCACTAAGTTATAATCATGGTTTTATAAATACAAATTGTACAATTACTCAAAATAGAACTTTATTTTCTTAGCTTGTTCAATTAGCAAATCATACTTCCTAAGTGTTCAGAAATTCTATCTTGTTTATTCATCTAGAGTTTTAAATTCACCTTTTGTAAAATGACTATTTTTCAAAGTAATGATCATGAGTATCATATCTGGGAAAAACACTGTTAATTCAGCATTCTTTACAGAAAAACAGTTTAAAAGCAGAGTTTGAGGTTTTTGCTCATGCATAAGGAGATAGTGTTCACTTTTCCTTAATATTTAGATCCTTCAGCTGTGCAGCGAAAATTTAATAAAAATTCACATTTCCATTATGGTTTTAGGGTTTTGTTTACACAAGCCAGTGCAAGTTTCAAGCCCACACTGAAAGATGGGATTCATTTCATAGTGTGAAAAGAAACTTTCAACAATTATATCTGATTGAAACTTTCAACAATTATATCTGATTGAAATTGTGGGCACTGGAGGCAGAGAAACTGAAGATCAAAGTTCTTGCTTAGTTTCTTGTTGCCTAACACTTCAGGTGAATAGCCAGGGTTCCTCTCAAGGGTGAGATGAAGCAGAGGTGTGTGAGTGAGTGAGTGTGTGTGTGTGTGTGTGTAGAACGAGCAGACACAACCAGGACTCTGCGAAAATGGCCAATTTCAGCACCTCGCTTGCATGCTATTTTGTCAAGTGAATTATCAACACAAACCTCTTTTCTCTCCTATTATCATTAGGAGAGACCAAAGTGGGTGGAGAACTTTGGCCAGAAGCATACTTTTTCCATTCTCTAAGAATCTGAATGAGGGCAATGATTCTAATGTATAAATAATGTAAAAGGTACGAAGGCAGTGAGGAAAAGTTTTTTCCCCTTTTCAAGAAAAAGCAGAGCATCATACTTACAAAAGCCGCCTTCAGAATCTCCTCTAGAGAAAAAGCTCAGGGAAGAAGGGATATGCAGGGCAGAGATAAGGTGGCTGCGGGACTTCCTTCCTTCTGCGGAGGGCGAGTCATTGTTTCCTATCTGCTCTGACCTCCGCGGAGCAGCGCAGGGAGCCAGGAAGGCCTCGCCTCTGATCCTCCCGCCCTCCCCTCAGGCCTCTCGCCCCCGGTTTCCTATTTGCTGATAAAGCTGCCCGGCCTGACACCAGCCCGAAGCTTCATTAAGGATGGTCTGTGGTCTGTGAAGTGCTTGCAAGATGATGAGGGTTATATAAGCCCTAGTATTATTATTATCACCCCCCCCCACCCCCCCATAGAACCCAGGCTGCCAGACAAACAAAAGGCAGTTCCAAGAAGAGGAGGAGCAGAGGCAGAAGTTACACTGGGGGTGAATTTCGGGACACTGCCGAACAGACTGGAAAAAAAAAAAAAAGAAGGGCAACTCAATATGTGAGTGCAAACCTCCGCAAACAAACAGGCAGCTGCAGCTGGCGGGCTGGAGGCGAGAGAAGGCCCAGGGCGGTGGGAGGTTGGGAAAGGGAGTCAGGGTTTCCAGGCGCGCAGTAGCCGCCAGCGGCAGGACTGAATGGATGAGGAAGATGTGGTTTGGGAATGCGGTCATTCCAGAGACCAAACCCCAAAGCGAACGCAGTGCTGTCCAGTCAAACCCGACTCATAGTGACCCTAAAACAGAATAGAACTGTCCCATTGGATTTCCAAGGCTGTAACCTTTACAGGAGCAGAATGCCACGTCTTTCTCCCATGCTTTTGGTTAGTAGCAGAGCCCTTTAGCTTTTGGTTAGTAGCAGAGCCCTTTAACCACCGAGCCTCCAGGCCTCTGTGGAGACTTAGTAAACACCGGGGTTTATTAGGCCCGGACCAGCTGCCCCTGCTGCTTTTCTTTTTTCTTGGCCTCTTGTTTTCCTAAAAGGAGCTCTGATGCTAGAGTGGGTAAGGCATTTGGTTGCTAACCAGAAGGTCGGAGGTTCAAACCCACTAGCAGCTCCGAGAGAGAAAGATGAAGCAACCTACTTTGGTAAAGATTGACAACCTTGGATACCCAATGGGGGTCGCTACGAGTCATAATCGACTCCGCGGCAGTGGGTTTGTTTTCCCAATGATAGTTTGAAGTGGGTTCCCTATGCCAGGGTTGAATTCTCCGTTTTCTCCCTCTGTTTGACCTCCATTGGTCTTTGGTCTTTTTCTGTGTGGGAGCAATACACCAGCCAAAAGGTTCTTTATACCAGAGCTTGGGTCCTGTGAGAAGGTTTTGATTTAGTGTAAGCAACCCCTTCACCTTGCTCACATTTTCTTTAGATTATCATCCTACCCTGTTCCTGTCACTGCTCCCCAACAAGTTAAGAAATTCTTTTCTGTCCTTCAAACCCTTGTTTGTCTCCAGACTGATTCCCCACTTCCTATCTCTGATCTTACTTACCTGCAGCACATAAGACTATCAATCACTCTCCAAAGATGGCCTTGCAGCTCCTTCATTTTCTGTCTTTACCCCCATCAGGCCTCCTCAGCATAGACTGCCCTCACTCATTTCCTTCAAGGGCATGGTCAAATCTCCACTGTCCCACAAAACTTTTCCCAAGTTTCCCTTTCTTTCTCCCTGTTTCCTCTGCTTCTCTGTGGTAATCCCTTTTGTGTTGTCTGTAGGTTTAGGGCCTCATGTCATTCTCGGTGGTGCCTAGGTCAGAGCCCGGCACAAAGCAAGTGCTCAATGAGTGTTGGGAGGCCCTGGGAGGTGCAAATCTCGTGGCTACTACCCGGAAGGTTGAATGCTTGAGTTCACCCAGAGGCACCTCGGAACAAAGGCATGGTGCTCCACTTCGGAAAAATCAAGCCACTGAAAACCCCATGAAGCACAGTTCTGCTTGGACACATGCAGAGTTGTCTGTCATGAGATGTAATTGAGTTGATGACAACAACCGCTGTAATGAGTGTTTATTGAATTTAACAACTGACGTGTTCTTATCTTAACCATCAGTCTAGCTGCAAGGTGCCACATGGGCTTAGGTGAAAGCCACCACACTAGTATCAATGTGATTGGAGCTGTGCAACAGGTGTATGGCAGTTTGCAGTCCTCCCTAGTTTTCTGTATGTTTGTAAATCTTCATAAGTTTTTAAAAAAGAAAGTCTTTATCAAACATGGAGAGGAACATCTAAACTTCACTTCAGTGAGTGATGTATGTATAGTATGTATGAATGTATGCTTGTGAGCTAAACAATAATGCTAGTACCAGCCGAGCGTCTGCTACTGCGTATTAGAGGATGTGTAAAGTTAGGCCTATTTTCCAGAATGCCAGAGAAATTGCCTAAAGATGAGATTTTCATAAATTGCAGACTTCTGGGATCTGTTTTATGAAGGGGACTCCTCCACTACTAAAATAATGAGGTTATCACAACAGCAGCTCAACAAATGAACAACAGCTCTCCAGTGCTTTTTTTTTTTTTAATGCTACGGGGTAGCCCAGGCTGCCAGGTACTTGATTTCTTGTGGCTTTGTATTAAACTGCCCCTAATGACATTTCCCCTGTTATTCTTTGGTAAAAGCAACATGCTTTAAATTCCATCTCTGGTGGCTGGATCAGCCATGGTGTCATTTAAGAGACTTGAGGTATGTCTACACAGTACATGCTTCCCAGTGCATACAGAATGTTCAGTGAATTAGAAGAATTTTCCCGCCTCCACTAATTTGGAACAATAAAATACAATTCAGGTTCTAAAGAGGCATTTTAGCCTCAAGTTCTTTAGAGTGTGGCTTCAGGAATCACAGAGGTCTCGTTGCAATTTAGTAGTTCAAATGCAGGATCTTCCCTCATACATACTTTTCTCCTCAAGTCAAATTTTTTTTTATTATTATTACAGCTACCATTTATAAGTACGGACTGATTTTACCACCACTCATCTGTTAGTTTGTTTTATATGGTGGCTTGCATGTTGCTGTGGTGTCAGAAGCTATACCACCAGTATTTCAAATACCAGCAGGGTCACCCATGGCAGACAGGTTTCAATGGGGCATGCAGATGAAGATAGACCAGGAAGAAAGACTTGGCTGTCTATTTTTGAAAACTAGCCATTGAATAACTCATGAATTACAACAGAACATTGTCTAACTCACTTGCATTGGAAACATCATCAGAAGAGATTAATTGATGGAGGAGAACATGGTGTTTTGGGCAGTAGAGGATTAGCAAGGGCAAGAGAGATCCTTGGTGAAATGGATTTGAACAATATGTGCAAATATGGATTTAAACATGCTGGCAGTTGTGAGGATAACACAGGACCAGGTTTTGTTTTGTTCAGTTGTATTTAAGGTAGCCATAATTCAGAGTTGATTTGATGACAGCTATCTATCTATCTATCTATCTAGGAGTTCTAGTGGCATAGTGATTAAAGCATTTGTCTGCTAAACAAAAGGTCAGCAGTTTGAACCTACCACATGCTCCATGGGAGAAAGATCATAGGAGAAAGATAAAGCAGTCCGCTTCCATAAAGATTTACAGCACTTCAGGACTATAGTCTTAGGGGACACTAAGATCAATTGGCATAACATAGTCCACAAAGACCATGTTCTACATCCTACTTTGGTGAGTAACGCCCAGGGTCTTAAAAGCTTGTGAGTGGCCATATAAGATGCAACTATTGGTCTTTCCCCATCGTGAGCAAAGAGTGAAGAATATCAAAGGGTCACAGAAACAATTAGTCCTAAGGACCAAGGGACCATGCAAACCCCAGCCTCCATGACCCTGAGATCAGAAGAACTAGATGATGCCCACTACCACTGCTGACTGCTCTGAAAGGGATCACAATAAGAGGTTCTGGATACCAAATGTGGAACAAAACTCAAAATCCTAAAAAAGAGCAGGCTTACTGGTCTGATGAAAACTGCTGGAACCATGGAGACTATGGCCCTTAGATACTTCTCAAGCTAGAAACTAAACTTAACCCTGTGACTCAACTGGCAGCCAAACAATAGACAGACCCATAAGGGTGAACAGTAATATCAGGAGGGTACACACTTATTATAACAATCAAGCACATGAGCTCAAGAGAACAGCATTTGCCCAAGGATAGATCTAGGAAGGCGGGAGGATGGAAAAGAAGAATGAAGGGAAGGGGTGGGCACAGGAAGGAAGTGGGAAGAATGCTGTTACAGTGTGGGGACTGCAGTAAATGTCACAAAACATAATGTGTATGGACTGTTGGATGGAAAACCAATTTACCCTGTTTCACCCAAATCGCAAAAAGAGAGAGGAAAAAAAGTTCTACTGCCTAGAAAACCCTATGGGCAGTTCTACTGTGTCCCAAAGGGCCACTATGAATAGACTCATTGGCAGTGGTTTTTT
>NW_006921768.1:4877773-4905173 GCF_000298275.1 Orycteropus afer afer
CTACGGAAGTAGGATTGCCCAACCTTCCTTCCGAGGAGTGGCTGGTGGGTTTGAACCACCAGTCGCCTGGTTAGCAGGCAAGTGTCTTAGCCACTATGCTACCAGAGCTCCTAGTGATACTGCCTCAGAAACCCAAGGAGGGGTCACTATGAGTCGGGTCTGACTTGACAACACATAACAACAACAAATATCTAACTAACTAGAATGCAGGCACTAGGCTAGATATTTTAGGCACATTGTTAACTTTGTAATCACCCTAAAATAGAGGTAGTTTTTTTCTCCATTTTACAGATACAGAAACTGAGTCTGATCATGCAGCTTAGGAAGTGACAGAACTAGAATCCTGACTCCACAGAATATGATTTTTCCATTATGCCAAAAGTTGGAAGGAAATTTAGTTATTATCTCATCTATTGGCTTTCAACACACAGGAGCTCTGGTAGTGTAGTCCCTAAAGCATTTGACTGCTAACCAGAAGTCTGGTGGTTCAAACCCACCAGCCACTCCTCAGAAGGAAGATTGGGCATAGTGATACCACCTCAGAAACCCAAGGAGGGGTCACTATGAGTGGGATCCAACTCAATGGCAATGAGTTTGGTTTTTGGTATTGGCTTTCAGACATAGTTCCAAGGAGGCCTAGACTTTCAAGGAAGAAACTTTGGAGGCATAAACCAAACCAAACCAAACCCACTGCCATCAATTCGTTTTCCTACTCATAGCAACTCCTCCTTGGGTTTCCCAGGTGATATCTCTGCAGAAGTAGATTGCCCAACCTTCCTTCCAAGGAGTGGCTGGTGGGTTTGAACCTCCAGCCTTCTGGTTAGCAGTCAAGTGCCTTAGGCACTACTCCACCAGAGCTCCTTTTGGGAGCATGGCGAGGGACAAATGTGAGAGGGAGACCAGGTCAGCGAGGCTTGGGCTCCACTTATTTGATCCAAATCAAGAAACTTCATCTCACTGTGATTTATGAAGTGACTTTAGATTTTGTTTGAAACAAGGATTTGCTACTGAAAAAAAAAAAAAAAAAAAAAAAAAGCCTCCTGATTTCGTTTTACTCCCTCATTATTATTACCAAGTTACAGAATTTGGGGTCCAGAGAGGTTAATGTCTTGACCAAGATTTTGTAATTAATGGTGCCGACCTAGGAATAACCTCAGATGCCCAGGCTCTGCCTGAAGCCATTGACCTCCCTGGATCCTTTATCTCTTCACTTATTAAGTCACAGGGAAAGTTCAAGTCTGCAGCAAGGGTGAACTCTCTGATCTCATTGTGTTTCCTAAGCATATCTAATTTGAAATACAGAAGGTAAGGATACCTTGACTTTAGCAAGCTGGACCATCTTTGGCCCTTTGACTACGGTCTAAATTTGGTCATTTACCTCCTGACAAATCACAAACATGTGACAGGCTGAATATGTAATTTGTCTCCAGGATCTAGAGCTCCCTGCTCTTTTCATTCAAATCAAAATAGTAGCGAAGTCCACTACTATTCATATACTACTAAGACTGCATTAGTGGTAAATAATCTCACTACACTACTTATCTGGACTTGGCCTGAGAGTACTCTTCTTGCTGGAGAAGCTGCTTAAATCTCATGTTTATATCAAAACCCTCAAAAGTGAGGGTTTTTTTTTTTTTTTTCACACTAGATACCATATGTATGGGGAAGATATTTTTCTCTGAAAGGTCAGATGGGGCCAAGGGAACATGAATGTCATACCAGCTAGGGTGGCTGGTAAGCATACCTGTAGGATAATCAGACATTAATGCCAATGCTACATGGAATATTTGCAGAGAACAATCACCAAATATCTCTTCCTTTGGAGTTTTGCTAAGTGTCAATGCTATTTGCAAACAGAAATGAATTTTAACTGAAATTATGTCAGCTGAAACCAGCTTTTATTAATTTCTAGACTCCTGAGTTTTCCCATCTGCTCTTTTTAATTTTTATCATTGTCACCTGGAGATTTTTAGAAGCAATAGAATTGTTCTCTTTCCCAGAATAGCTTAAATGCAGCTCTGCCTACAAGCAAAGGAATAAAAGATGACCCTTCCATCCCTGTCATTTAAATCTTTACTAACTGCATTCTTTCAGAAAAGTGTGGCAGAAAGAATTTTTTTCTCATCTCCACAGACAGGAGATTATAATAAACAGATCTTTTCCCACCCCTCATCTGAAACATCCTAATATTAAATATATTTCCAAATTTTCAAATGTAGAAATAAAGCCATAGATGCAATTTCTTTTCCTATTCATGAGATTTACAATGGGAAGGTCATGTTTGTACTAGACTTTGGTTTGAAATTAATCTTCCTTTCTCTTCATCATTTTTATAGAATCTGAGCACTTCATTATGCAAACATTTCCAAATATTAAATACTTGTCATTCTTGAACAATGATCTAATCTTCCCTTTATGGGAAGTTGGAAGGAAGCTTTATGGGTGGAGAAACTGATTTGTGCAACTTGCAAATCATTGCCAGGGCATGATGTTGTTGTTGTTAGGTGCAGTCAAATTGGCTCCAAATCATAGTGACCAAGGCTGTGGCCACCCATTGAAATGTTTTCCTACACTTATTTTTAGGCTACAAAGTAAAAACATAAATTCTTTCATAAGCAGGACATACTACATTCTTCAACCATTGAACATGTTAATTAAATGCTCATTTGCATTCTGCCTTATGAAGGAAGCCTTATGGATTAAATAAGTATGTTTTTAACCCCAAAACCAATCTCAGCATTAAGGCTGTGATAGAATCACCTCCATCTCTTCTGTGTTGTATCTCATTTAGGAGAGGGAAATTGTTCTGTAGAGAGAGGTTCTGTCTGAAGATCTTGTGGCAACAACAAAAAAGAAACCATTGCCATCAAGTTGATTCTGACAAAAGAAATAGTCCTCATTAAATTTCACAGTATTTTACCAACATATATACAGTACTTGCTTTTATGTGATTATGGAATCCCGGGAGAACCCTGCACCCCTACTTCAAAGGATTCCTCACTTGACTAATTCTAAAGAATAAATTGATTTTCTCATCATTTGTTGTGTTTGACAATAGAAAGGCTGACACAGCAACATTGCTAAAATGACAGCTCACTTCTATTCAAGGAGAAGGAATTTGTGTTAATATTCTTAATGACTGGCATCTTTCTAAGAAATGTGAAATCATTTATCCTTAGCAATAACCTGACTAGGATTAAAAAGTGCCTAGTTTTTAGAACGGAAGTAATCTGTCAGGAAAAATTATTTAGCTTGATGAAAATTAACTGAATAAATTGGCTTATTGTAGCTTCCTAATTATGGCTTGTGGATTCCAGTTTGTTAAAATCAGTTTGAACTGAAGGAGGATTTGAAGAAGATCTTTCAAGAGGTGCTCTGACATTCTGATGGAGGGAAAGAGAATATATTTATTTGATAAATTCCTTCTTATTCACTAAGAGTTTTTGTAAACGATTTAAGAAGCAAGGGCATGGAAATCAAGCAAAAAGATATTGCGGATGCTTGTGTTTGTTTTTGTTAGCTGCTCAATTGAGCCCAGCTTGTGGTGACTCCATGCACAATAGGATTAGACATTTGCTGATTTTTTGGAAAATAGATTGCCAGGCCTTTCTTCCTAGTTCATCTTAGTCTGGAAGCTCATCTAAAACCTGTTCAACATGATAGCAACACACAAGCCTCCACTGATGTACGGGTGGTGGCTGCGTTTGAGGTGCACTGGCCAGTTGAACAATGGAAGTCAAGAATTCTACCACTGAGCCACCACTGCTCGTGTATGTCTTACTCATTTAGAACAATAGTTGTAATGGCTTATGAAAGCACTGAGCAACGTGGTCACTGTGATGCCCTATATTCCAAATAACCAGTATTGTTTTCCACAAAAGAATTGTTCCAATGTTTTCCTCAGGGCTAGTTTAAGCATGAGCCCAAGGGACAAGTCTGCAAGAGATGAGTACTTTAGCAGTACTTAACACACCGTGTATAGACTTGTCAGTGTAGTTTGTAGGGGAGTTGTTCCACTCCAAATGGACATAGTGTTGCACACCAGTTAACAAACTTTTATTGGAATCTCAGTCTTCTCGTCATCACCAGCTTCACAGCAAAGTTTCATTTAGCTCTTAACCAAAGGGCCTAGTAAATTGTGGGAAGAAGCACTTTACTGGGGTAGGAAATTTAATTACTCTGGGAAAAAATGGTGTAAATTGCAGGAAAATGTGAACTGCTCTCATATAACTAATGACTGGGTTTTACTGCTTAGCATTTACATAGAACATTCTTTTTTTAAAAAAAAAAAAAATTATTTAGTCGTTGTTCAGAATAGACCCAGCACACACCAGCAGTTTCTACATGTACCATTTTAGAACTTTCTGTTGAGAGACAGCATGGCTATTTGGAGGCAAGCTTGGATTCTATAGAAATGGTGAACAGAAAAGATTAGTTTTAAACAAAAGTCTAAATATATCTGTTTTTGGATATTTGGGTCCAAATCATAGCTCTGAAAGTATGTTGTGTTTTTTTTTTCCCCTTTAGCCTAGCTTCTTTACTTGTAATTAGAATGGCTAGAATAGGGATACAGGAGCTCTGGTGGCTCAACAGCTAAGCATGTTGCTGCTAACTGAAAGATTGGCAGTTGGAACCCACCTAGTCTCTAGTGGCATAGTGGATAAGGCATTTGGCTGTTAACCAAAAGGTCAGTGGTTCAAACACACCAGCCTCTCCGTGGAAGGAAGATGGGGTGCTCTACCTCCGTAAAGATTTACAGCCTCCTCGGAAACCCAATGAGGATCTCTATGAGTCGAGACTGCCTCCATGGCAGTGAGCTGAGTAGCTGTGGGAGAGAAAAACCTGGTTTTTCTTCCATAAAGATCACAACCTAAGAAACCCAATGAGGTAATTCCACTCTGTAACAAGCGGGCTCTCTATGTGCCAAAAATTGACTCAATGGCCCCTAACAACAGCAACAGCATAGGAATAACAGAGTTTGAAAATGACTAGCTGTGTTTGGCATGGCATAGGGTAGGTGCTAGTATCATTCACTTTGTCCTTTTTTTTTCCTGAGACTTTTTTAGGGTTCATGTCCTTAAGCACTAGAGTTCAGTATTATTTGCTCAAAGTGAGCCAAAAATGTACTGCCTTTTTAGTGAGCATTAGCCAGGGAGTGACCCTGACAACCATTACTTAGGTTTCTGTATTTAAATATAAATATTTAAATGATATAAAGGGAAAACTCTTCAAAAAGTTGGTGATTGATAATCATTAATAATAACTTGAATAGTTATTATTGTGACTTTAGCCTCAGGGAAGAAGTCATTCAGGGAGATCAGGTAAACTGATCAGGTAAACTGAAAGTGTTGGGTTTGGGGTTGGAAATCTCAAAAAAAGCCTTTCAATAGTAATAATAAACAGTGGATTAAGAGACACAGGAAAAATGGACACAGAGAACACCATCCAAGAAATTCATTATGCAGTGAATCCAGTATATCACCTCCTGTCTTTTGGTAAGCAAATGTAGAAATGAATTGCAAATGCAAAAACATTATGTCCAATAGCAGGAGCTGGGGAAAAGCACTGGACAGAAAGAGCAGAGAAAGTGAAAGCAAACAGGAGGGATGGGGAACAGAACCTAGGATACAAGCTGCCCCAGAGGCTGCGTTCTTAGAGATACTGACAAAGGATGTGTCTGAGATTCGGGCAGGGAGAAACCTTAGTTCTGCAGAATCTGTAGGAACCTTCATCTGGGACTGGAAGGGGCATTAGTAAGAAGAACCAGGAGGGCTAAGGGTCAGAGCCTAAGGGAAGGGTAATGGCCTGCAAAGGGAGTGATAATGGGGAGCGTCTGAAAGGAATGGCTTCAGTGCTTTCAACCTGTGCCAAGCTGTGTAACATGAGACTCAGTGCACGACTAACTTCCATGAATGGAGTTTTGATTCTGAAATTCCCTTACGTTGCAGTAAAATTCTGTGCATGGGGTCGCTATGAGTCAGAAACGACTTGACGGCACTTAACAACAACAACAACAAGCAATAAAATTAAGCCGTGCACGTACGGTGTCTATGTGCTGTACTGAAATGGGCAGGGTAGGACAAAGGTGGTATTAATAAAGGAGGAAAGGAGGTGGCCACTGAGGTACCCTTAATATACTGTTTGCAGCTCCCCTAGCCTATCTTTGTTGTCAGTTGCTGACAAGTCACCTATGACTCAGTGACGATGGTATGTATAATAGACTCAATCACTTGTCCTGTGCCATTGTGTCCATCTATGTCATTGAGGACCATTCTTATTCTGGGAAAAAAATATATACAAATGAGCCAGATGGGAAATGTTAGAGTGGGAAGAAACCACAAAAAACATGGCTGGAGAAAGCAGTGGAAGAAGAGAGGTGGAGAGACACATCCCACCCCTTTTCCTGGATTACATCTTCCTTCTTCATGTTTCCTTCCTTAATCATTGCCCCAGGCAGCAGTGAGGGGGGATACCTTAGAAAACAGGCTGTGTAACCTGGAGGTGCTTCTGCTGGTTGCCAGAGTGTTCACCTCTTTTTATCCTGAGTGGTTAAGGGAAAAAGAAGCTCTGGTGGTAGAGTGGTTAAAGCATTCAGCTGCTAACCAAGAAGTCACTGGTTCAAACCCACCAGCCAGTTCTGCTGGAAAAAGATGAAACAGTTTGTTTCCATAAAGATTTATACCTTGGAAACCTGATGGAGCAGTTCTACTCTATCCAAAAGGGTGGGAATGATTTGATGGCACTGGTTGGGGTTAAGGGAAAAATCATGAAATCCAACCAGCCGTAAGACTGAACATCACACTTTGTTATCCAGACAAACGATTACAGTGTAAAAGATGTTATCCAGAAAGTCAAAGTCCACATTGGTCAGATTATTAACAGAACAGTTCAACTTTCCAAGGGCTGATTTAAGACCAATTAAAAGTGTAATTTCTTTTCTTTCTTTCTTTTTTTTTTCTGACTTTGAAACTGTGCTTTGCACAAAGCTGAGGTTTGGGGAATTGAGCCAACTTATCCTTTAAGGTCTTGTGTTTAAGTTAGGCGCTTTGGTGGCATAAGGGTTAAGGCATCCGGCTGCTAATGGAAAGGTCAGCAGTTTGGACCCAGTAGCTGCTCTGTGAGAGAAAGACAAGGCAGTCAGCTTACATAAAGATTTACAGCCTTGGAAACCCTATGGGCAGTTCTACTGTGTCCTATAGGGTCACTGTGAGTTGGAGTCGACTTGGTGGCAATAGGTTAGGTTTGTTTATGTTTAAGTATTTAATCATGATGTCTTAAAAGTTTTTAAATAGGGAACTTCAAACATTATTCCTTCATTTAACAAACATTTGCTGAATGCTTTATGTGTCAGGGGCTTTTGATGCAAATAAGTAAGATGTAGCACCTGCTGTCAAAGCACTTAGTTGCACATGATTTTCCATACCAACTATGTTCCTGAAAAGAATTCTCTCAGCTGCAGAATTATAAAAATTACTGAATTTATGGAAAAGAAATTGGTTAAGTATCAAGTGAGCTTAGTGGGAAAGGGGTAGATGTGGAATAAGAACAATATAGTTAGTAGTATGAAACCAAGTTCCTGGGAGGTGCATATATTTAAGTGCTAGACTACTAATCAAAGAGTTGGTGATTCAAACCCACCAGAGATCCTTGGAAGACAGGACTGGAGATCAGCTTCTGAAAGGGCACAGCCTTGAAAACCCCATGGAGCAGTTCTCCTCTGCACACACGAGGTTGCCATGAATTGGGAATTGATATGAATGTAATTAACAACAGCAGTTTATGATATGGGGTCTGAAGTCAGGTTGCCTGGGTCTTGTCCTCCCTTGACATCTGTACTATCCGTCAAGCCTTCAGATCCTATTTCATCATTTATAAAATAGGAGCCATAAGAGTGCTTAACATAGGGATGTTGAAAAGATTGAATTAGATAGTGTATGTAAAGCACTTACATGCACATGGTAGGCAGAAAATCTCAGCTGTTATTATTATATATCTTAGTAAGTAAAACATATGCATTTTCTCAGTCATTTTATTCTACTCTTTAAAAGATTATTATTATTCTATCACCGTATACAATATGAGCCCTAGATATTTTAGATATGGCGATTAGGTGTATGAAAAGGCATTGAAAAGTCAAGAGGACATAGTGGCAAGAGTAGTGGTTCTAGAATTTTAGGACTTAGGTTTCTGTCTAGACTCTGCCACTTACTTAGCTGTGAATATTAGTGGCACAAATAACCTCCACAACTAAGAGCAATGTTCATAGCAGTATTGTTCACAATAGCTCAAAGGTGGAATCAACCCAAATGTTCATCAGCTGATGAATGGAATGTGGTATGTCCATACAATGAAATATTACTTAGCAATCAAAAGAAATTAAATACTCATACATGCTACACAACTTTGAAACATGCTAAGTTGAAGATGTCAGTCACAAAAAACTACATATTGTGTGATTAGATTAAATGTCCAGAATAGGCAAATCTGTAGAGACAGAGGAGCTCTGGTAGCATAGTGCCTAAGGCACTTGACTGCTAACCAGAAGGATGGTGGTTCAAACCCACCAGCCACTCCTCGGAAGGAAGGTTGGGCAGTCTACTTCTATAGTGATACTGCCTTGGAAACCCAAGGAGGGGTTGCTATGAGTCGGGGCTGACTCGACGGCACATAACAACAACAACAACATAGAGACAGAACGTATATTAATCATTATCTAAGGAAGAAGACTTGCTGGCTTAAATATTAAGTGCTTAGCTGCTAAGCAAAATGTTGGTGGTTTGAGCCCAACTCTAAGCCTTGTGGGAGAAAGACCTGATTCTGCAAAGATTACAGCCAAGAAAACCTTATGGGGCAGCTCTGCTCTGTCACATGGAATCACTATGAGGTGAAATTGACTGAACAAAAATATTAACAAAGCAATTGGGGAAATTGGACAGTGACTGCTAATGGGCATAAAATTTCTTTTTGGAGTGATAAAAATGTTCTAAAATTGATTGTGGTGATGGTTGCAAAATTCTGTGAATATACTAAAAACTATTGAATCTTTTGTACACTTTAAAAAGACAAGAATTCTTTTCAAACTCCATGAGAGTTATTGATATCCATCATGATCTTTTACCTTTTACAAGTGTGTATTATCTAAAATGTATGTCTGTTTCTTTATTCTTTAAAATGGCACTGAAAGTTAGTTGAATAACTTGCTCCATTAAAAAAAAATAGTTGTCTTTGAGTCGACTCCAACTCATGGGGACCCCATGTGTGTCAGAGGTGAACTGTGCTCCATTGGGTTCAGGTGGCTATGACCTTTTGGAATCAGATCACTGGGCCTTTCTTCCTTACCTGCCTCTAAGTGTGTTTGAACCTCCAACCATCTGGTTAGTAGCTATGTACTTTATAGTTTGTACCACCCAGGGCTCTATACACAAGGAAAAAAAAGAAACCCCCGCCTGCTGCCATCAAGTCAATGCTGACTTATGGTGACCCTATCTATATGGGTTGGTCAAAATCAAATGACATGTTTGAAAGAATTTTGAAAATTAAAGGGCAAATACTTCCATCAATTATGGGAAAAACCAAATGATATAAAACTTCCAGTGACTTAAAAATCTTAGTAGAGTACAAACTAAGACAGCCCACTGTCCCACTGCACTATTAGCAGACAATTAGAACCAACTGAAGCATTCCTGTGGTGAGAGAAAATAGAAAATTTCTCATGCAAAATGTCATATTTTTCCATTGTATTCCTCCTATAAGAATTCCTCCTGCATCATTTTTTGTAATCATTTTTATTTTGACAGTTTGCCATTGTATATGGTCTTTTTGGTGGTGATTATGAGGGTGTTTGCGAAAAGGTCATAGGTATTGAAGAGCAGTTGCTGCTCAATAGCAGAACAAAAGCGCTGTAAAGAGTTTAGTAAGAGCTCAGCTTTTTTTCTTCTGGTTCTTCACTAGAGTAGAGAAAATGGCACATTTTAGTTTCACTATAGACAACAACTGAAATACAAAGGATTCTTATGGACCAAAAATAAATAATTAACAATAACTTTTTTATTGCCTCTGTTTTTCAGCATTTACTATAATAAGGCCTAGCTATAAAGAAAATAAATAATGATTCTACCACTTTATCTCCCCATTCTCAACAGAATTTTCCCTTTAACCAGAAGTTGTAATACTGTTAAGCCTAATTTCTTTATAATTCTAACCAGATTTGCAATCATATTTTCCAGAGGTTTGAAATATGACCATTGACCTAAAAATATGAATGAAAGTGTTATTTTTCCTGTGACATATTTCTTTCATCGCTCTGAGAATCATAAGAGCTTCCTTTAAGTACTTATTTTAAAAAAGGAAGTCTAGATCAAGTTTTAAAAATAAAACTATTTTTCAAAAAGTCAAAACCACACTTAACTATTCTAAAGTAATTTTTTATTTTGAATTATTAAATTTCTATTTCTTAAAGTCCAAAATGAAAAATGTAAGTTAATGACTATGGAGTACATTTATAATCCAATAATGATTAATTTTTTACTTTCTTTACAAATAAATCCATTTTAACTATAAATTATATAGATGTAAAATTGCATATACACTCATGTAATTTATTAAGCTACTAAGACTATTGCTCTTATAATTCTCTGGGGGGGAAAATCCAGTACCTGAAGAGCTATTTTAAATGTTTACCTTTCAATGAGGTGACATTACTGAGGGACAGCTTCACTGTCTCAATTTAGTATGTTCCCCTAAAATTGAAGAATATGCTGTTTCAAATCATTTGCAGCATGGCATAGTCAAGTAAGAGTCAGAAGGCATGAGTTCTAATAAAACTGATTGCTCTGCTCACTAGCTATGGAATACATTTAGATTCAGGCTAGTGGCTTGCCCTCTCTCAAACTGAGTTTCCTGGTGTGCAGAAGTAGGTTATCTGATGATTTGCTTACCCCAAATTGTATGTTCCAATGAGATAATTCAAGTGAAAATACTTTAAAGGAGTGATGATATTCTTTTCACCCTCATGTGGGTAGTATTCTTTTAGGTATAGGTTAAAAAATTCCTTTGCAAGAAAGCTCTCCATAATAAAGCTACATATTTTCAGATCATCCATGGCAACTGTGCTTATTTATTTCTGTTATAATGGATCTTCCACAAGGAATACATCTGAACAATTTATGTTTTTTGTTTTATTTGCTCCACTTGCAGTCATTCTTTACAACACTTGATTATTCACTATTGCACTCAGCAAGAGGGCCATGGTCAAAAAACAGCTGGGCTGATACCTTCAAGTTCTCCTTAGGTTCCAATGTAAAACTGACCCAGGAACTCACTGTAGTCCTCGTAGAATTTCACTGGCTTGCACCTTCTGATGAAGACTGAGTTGTAGAACGAACTCTACTAAGAATGAATTATGTGATTGTAGGCAGGTATGCCAACATCCCCAGGCCTCAGTGTCCTCAGAAGTAACATGAGTGATTTTGCTTAGATAATCCCAAAGGTCTACCTCTAACAGTCTGAGCTTCCATGATGTCTTATATGCCTTTCTTTGAAGATCCTTTCCAAAATTCTAAATTATTTTAAAAAACTGGAAATAAGATCTAGTCTCAGCAAAACATGAGATAATTTTCTCTTGCTTCTATTCTCAAGGCTCTCACCTCATTTGCTAATTGTCTTACAAATAAATGTGAATTCCAGCCAGGATTCACAAAAACTATTTCCAAACATAAAAGTATGGTGTTTATGCTGTTGTTGTTAGGTGCCATCGAGTCATCTCTGACTCATAGTGAACCTTTGCACAGCCAGAAAAAAACACTGTCTGGTCTTGCACCAGCTCCACAATCCTTGCTGTACTTGAGACCATCCACAGCCACTGTGTCAATCCATCTCACTGAGGGCTTTCCTCTCTTTCATCAACCGTCTACCTTACCAAGTTTGACAACCTTTTCCAAAGAATAGTCCCTTCTTACAACATGACGAAAGTAGGTAATATGAAGTCTGGCCATTCTTGCTTCCAAGGAGCATTCCAGTTGCACTTCTTCCAGGACAGATTTATTAGTTCTTTTAGCAAGTTCACGGCACTTTCAGTATTCTTCTCCAGCACCACAACTCAAAAACATCAATTTTTCTTTGGTCTTCCTTACTCATTGTCCAGCTCTCACATGCATATGAGGTGATTGAAAATAACATGGCTTGTGTCAGGCAAACCCTAGTCTTTAAGGAGACATCTTTGCTATTCAGCACTTGAAACAGGTCCTTTGCAGCTGATTTGTCGGGAGCTCTGTCACCATAGTGGCTAAGGCACTTGACTGCTAACCAGAAGGCTGGCGGTTCAAACCCACTAGCCACTCCTCGGAAGGAAGATGGGGCAATCTACTTCTGTAGTGATACTGCCTCGGAAATCCAAGGAGGGGTCTCTATGAGTTGGGTATGACTTGACAGCACATAACAACAACAACATGCATCATCTGATGTCTTGACTGCTGCTTCCATTGGTGTTAATTATAGAACCAAGCAATGTGAAGTCTTTGACTACTTCAATCTTTTCTCCATTTATCATGATGCTGCTTATAGGTCCAGTTGTGAGTATTTTTATTTTCTTTATATTGAGATGTAATCCATACTGCAAACTTCGATCTTCAGCAGTAAATGCTTCAACTCATCTTCACTTTCAGCAAGCAAAATTGTGTCATCAGTGTATCTCAGGTTGTTAATGATTCTTCCTCTAATCCTGATGCCACGTTCTTATTCATATAGTCCAGCTTCTCAGATTATTTGTTCAGTATAGAGATTGAATAATTATGGCAAAAGGATACAACCCTGATGCACTCCCTTCTTGATTTTAAACCATACAGTGTACCCTTGTTCTGTTCTGTTCTGCCTCTTGGTCTATGTACAGGTTCCTCATGAGCACAATTAAGTGTTCCGGAATTCCTACTCTTCTCGGCATTAACCATAATTTGTTATGATCCACACAACCATGTGCTTTTGCATAGTCAATAAAACACAAGTAAACTTTCTGGTATTCTTTGCTTTCAGTCAAGATCCATCTAACATTAGCAATGATATCCCTCATTCTGTGTAATCTTCTGAATCCAGCTTGCATTTCTGGAAGTTCTCTGTCAATGTACTGCTGCAACTGTTTTTGAATTCTCTTCAGTAAGATTTTACTTGCATGCAATATTAATGATATTGTTTGATAATTTCCACATTCTGTAGGATAACCTTTCTTTGGAATGGGTACAAACATGGATCTCTTCCAGTCAGTTGGCCAGTAGCTGTCTTCCAAATCTCTTGGCATAATTGAGTGAGTGCCTCCAGCAGGGCATCCATTTGTTGAAACATCTCAATGGGTATTCCATCAATTCCTGGTGCCTTGTTCTTCACTAATTCCTCCAGTGAAGCTTCAACTTCTTCCTTCAATACCATTGTTTCTTGATCATATACCACCTCCTGAAATGGATGAAGATTAACCAATTCTTTTTGGTAAAATGACTCTGTGTATTCTTTTATTCTTCTTTTGATGCTTTCTGCATCATTCAATATTTTGCCCATAGAATCTTTCACTATTGCAACTCGAGGCTTAAATTTTTTCCTCAGTTCTTTCAGGTTGAAGAATGCCAAGCATGTTCTTCCCTTTTGATTCTCTAATTCCAGGTCTTCGTACATTTCATTATAGTAATCAACTTTGTCTGCTCAAGCTGCTCTTTGAAATCTTCCATTAAGCTCTTTTATCTTGCCATTTCTTCCATTTGCTTTAGCTGTTCTTCACTCAAGGGCAAGTTTCAGAGTCTCTTCTGCATCCATTTTAGTCTTTTCTTTCTTTCTCGTATTTTTAATGACCTCTTGCTTTCTTCATGGATGATGTTCTTGATGTCATGCTACAATTCTTCTGGGTTTTGTTCATTGGTGTTCAGTGCATCAAATCTATTCTTTAGATGGTCTCTAAATTCAGGAGGGATATAATCAAGGTCGTATGTTGGCTATCTTGAACTTGTTTTAATTATGTTCACCTTCAAGTTGGATTTGCATATGAGCAGTTGATGGTCTGTTCCACAATCAGCTCCTGGCCTTGTTTTGGTTGAAGATATTGAACTTTTCCATCACCTCTTGCCACAGATGTAGTCAATCTGAGTCCTGTGTACTCCATCTGGTGAAGTCCATGTGTATAGCCAAACTTTGTGTTGTTGAAAAAAGGTATTTGCAATGAATAAGTCGTTGGTCTTGTAAAATTCTATCATGTGGTCTCCAGCATTATTTCTGTCATCTAGGCCAAATTTTCCAGCTACCAGTGATTCTTCTTTGTTTCCAACTTTTGCATTCCAGTCACTTGTGATAATTAACACATCTTCATTGCAGGTTCAGTCAATTTCAGGCTGCAGAAGTTGATAAAAATCTTCAGTTTCCTCATCTTTGGCTTTGGTGATTGGTGCATTAAATTGAACAATAGTAATATTAACTGCTGTATGTTAGGTGTATGGATATTATCCTATCACTGACAGCATTGTACTTCAGCACAGATCTTGAAACATCCTTTGAGATGATGAATGCCATGCCATTCCTCTTCAAATTGTCATTTCTGGCATAGTAATTATATGGTTGTCTGATTCAAAATGGCCAACACTGGTCCATTTCAGCTCACTAATGCCTAGGATATCAATCTTTATGTGTTCTATTTCATTTTTGGCAACTTCCAATTTTCCTAGATTCATACTTCATACATTCCACGTTCCAATTATTAATGGATGTTTGCAGCTGTTTCTCCTCAATTTGAGTCATGCCATGTCAGCAAATAGAAGTCCTGAAAGCTTTACTTTATCCATATCATTAAGATTGGTTCTACTCTGATGATGCAGCTCTTCTGCAGTCATATTTTGAGTGCCTTCTGACCCAAGGGGCTGGTCTTCCTGCACTGTATTGGACAATGTTTCAGGGCTATTGATAAAGTTGCCCAGTAATATATCAGACAGTGTCTCTCTGCTATTCATAAGGTTTTCCCTGGCCAGTTCTTTGAGAAGTGGATGGCCTCTTCCTTCTTCCAAATCTGTCTCAGTCTGGAAGCCACATTGCAACCTGTGCATGATATGCAACCCTGCTGGCATTTGAAACACCAGTGGCACAGTCTCAAGCCTCACAGCAACAAGCAAGCCACCATAGTAAGACAAACCAATAGACACGTTTGTCTCACTTAGCTGTTTGAAACCTCAGTCCTGTGGCCTTATCATCTCCGGCTCTTCCCCCCACTTCCTGCCTCTTGTGTGTGGGCCCATCTCCCTCCTTTGGTCTGGATTCCCACAGCTCTGTCTCATCCCTGGCTCTTCCCCTTGCTTCCTGCCTCTGGGTGTGGGGCCTATCTGCCTCTCTTTACCTGTATTCCCACAGCTCTGTCTTGCCCCTGGCTCTTCCTGCTGCTTCCAGCCTCTGGGTGTGTGGACTGTCTGCCTCCCCTTACCTGGATTCCCATGGCTCTGTCTTATCCTTGGCTCTTCTCCCCACTTTCTGCCTCCATGGAGCTTATAGTTTGTTTTTATTTTATGCTATGCAGCTGATATTGAATATATTTTAATATATCTATTCAATATATTGAATACATTCATTCAGATGAAGCAGGTCTATATACCTAGCATTGTCCCCACTAGTCACAATTTTACAAGTCCTTAAAAACAGAATTGTCACAAGCTTCTCAATTTAGCTCTCAAGAGAAATTAATTGATATAGGCTCCTGTATAACTGGCGTGTGAGTGAAATCCAGCTGCACAATTTCATATCTAATAAAGTAAGATGAGAATTCTAGGTGGCCTGTTGTCTCTTTGAATCTGTATCTGGATGGAATCCAACTGGTGCAAATGCAGCCCCAAAGAGTGATGTGTGCAGAAGATGGAAAAAAACATTTGAGCTTGAGAACCAGTGGATGAGATAGTGCCTTCCACATTGTCTAAAAAATGCCTGGTATGTCTGTAGATTTGCTGTTGATTAGTTTCCTAAAATTTTTAAGGACTAAAATGCAATTTTCCATTCTCAATTGTCCTTCACCATTCTGTGAATATGTAGTAAAGACCTAGACCATGTGCTCATAACATCTTCAAGCTATGCCTGATGGATGCAAAGGTTTAAAACTCCCCTTCCTCCTTAAAGTTTCTAATAATAGAGAGGAAGCAATATTAAAATCTATGCAAAAGGGACAAATGCACAATTGCACCTAATTAAGAACTAAAATTTTCATTAAAATGTTCTAAGTGGTAAAGGAGCACATTAAAACAAACAAACAAACAAAACTCTGCCATTAAGTGGATTTTGATTCATAGCAACTCCCATTGGGTTTCAAAGTCTGTAAATGTTTATGGAAATAGATTGCCTTATTTTCCTCCCATGGAGCAGCTGGTGGATTTAAACCACAGACTTTCTGGTTAGCAGCAAAATGTCTTATGCACTACACTACCAGAGATCCTTTAAAGGAGCACATATGAGATGTAAATTATTAATGATTGGAATAGTCAGAAAAAGAAAGCTCCAGGGAGATAATGAGACTTGAGTCTTTTTCTTCTAGGATAGGTGGGATTTGGACACATAGAACTTTGATGGGAAGGCAGCCCCAGACAGAAAGCAATATAAGCAAATGCTTAGTAGTAGAAATAAATGATATAAATTCAGGAAAATTTAGTGAAGAATAGAGAGTGTACTGGAGAAGTAAAAATGAAAAATGTTATGAAGGTCTTTAAAAGATGCTAATATACTTAGATTGGATTCTGTACAAAACTAGGAGGTGTAGGTTTTAAAGCAGTGGGATGACAAGGTAGTATGGCACTGTTCTAAAGGAAGACAAGCTTAACTATGGTATGCAAGATGAGTGGGAATAAGGTCGAGATAGCTCACTGTTTAGAGGCACGAGGTGATATAGAACTGAATTAGAACAACCCTCATGCCCCATCCCTTTTCAGTTTCAAGGAGAATGTTTTATTTATTTAGCCTTGGCAGAGTTTAAGGAGCTCTGGCGGTGCAGTGGTTAAGGCATTTGGCTGCTAACCAAAAGGTCAGTGGTTCAACCCTCCAGTCACTCTGTGATGGATGAGGCAGTCTGCTTCTGCAAAGATTTACAGCCATGGAAACCCAATGGAGGTTACTCTAAGTAGGAATCAACTTGAAGGCAGTGAGTTTGGTTTAGTTTTGGGAGAGTTTATCAGTAAAGGAGGTGACTAGTGATAGTCTAGATGGGGGTGAGATGTAAAATAAAGTCAAGGAGGTGTTGATGTGCTTCAGAAAGGTTAACTAGTTTGGTCAAAGTCACACTTATTAATGGCAGGCTAATTTCTAGAATCTAGGCTTCTAATCTTTTTTCCATTGTATTATCCTGGTCTTTTTCTTAGCTATAACACTACTGACATTATGTAGCAAATTTTCTCATTGTTGGTAATATGTGCTTAATTTTTTTATTTGAGTCTAGAAAAGTTGTCAAAGAAATGATAAATAAAACATACATTTTAATTTATTATTGCCCAGCATAAGATACAATTTACTAGAAGCAAACAAGGCAGTCTAAACTTCCAAAGGGACCATTAGAGTGGCAGAAAAAATTGTGGTAACACTTTCAATTCTGTTTTGAGACTATTTCAGCGGTTGAACATGAATGACCAATGAACAACTATTTCTGGAGCAAAATGACTAATGAGAATAACAATTGCTGTATATGACGTTTTTACAAAGCTTCTTTTTCTTTTTTTCCTATTTTTTGTCAAAGATGTGAACCTGTATGACAGGACATATTGTGACTGCGTTTTCTCCTTCTCCACTTGGCTTCATGTGTCTTTTCTTACAAGGGCCATGTTTTTCCAGTTTAGGAAATCTTACATTGTAAGGCAGATCTAAAAGCCAAATATGGAGATTCCTTGAAGTAAAATCTGAATTTAGAAGTCAGTGAGTTTGGGAATATCAGCTCACAATCTATGTCTTAAACTCCACTCAGTATAGTAGCCCACTGATCTACCAAGCCCACTGCCATCGAGTTAGTTCTGACTCATAATGACCCTTTAGAACAGAATAGAACTGCACTGTAGAGTTTCTAAAACTATAAATCTTTACAGAAGCAGACTGTCTCATCTTTCTTTCATGGAGCAGCTGGTGGGTTTGAACTGCCAACCTTTTGGATAGGAGCCAAATCCACTGATTTAAGTCGGTATCATATGAAGGAACCAAGTGTTAAGCTTGTCAGCTAAGGACTAACTTTTGTACTTGCTACAGATGACTTTTAATGATCTAACTATGGCATTTGTATATTATATCTTTTCTACTTGGTTCATTGCACTCAGTGTCTCAAGAATTACTAACTGAATTTCTACTCATTAATGGCTTCCCAATGTAAACTATCTTGTGCCAATCATACTCATGACTGGCTACCCTGAGTGAGAAATAGATTACAGGTACCTGACACTTAGACTGACATTTCTCATATAGGAACCAGGGAGCATGTTGTGGAAAATTCAATTGGGTAAAATAAAAACAAGTCAAAATCTTCACTAAAAAGTTGAACAGAACCCAAATCTGTTTTGAGGAATTAAAATGTTGTCAAGTCTCCACCAGTAAATGCTATTCACACAGATTTCTAGGAATAGGACTACATTTAATTGCAAATCTTGCTGACTTAAGCTCCATATTCTTTCCATCATGCAGTCCCCCAACATTTAGTGCAAGAGTTTGGAATGCAAATACAATCTTTTACTTCTATAAAAATTAGCCTTAATCTTGAAAACTGTCTATTGAGTTTAGTGAAGGCATGTGACTAAAGAATAGCTGTCTTACCAAGCCCAGTGCCATCTAACTCATAGCTGGGTTCTAACTCATAGCGACCCCCATTGGATTTCCTAAGTGATAAATCTTTATGGAAGTAGATTGCCCAGTCTTCCTTCTTCAGAGTGGCTGGTGGGTTTGAACCACCAACCTTCTGGTTAGCAGTCAGATGCCTTAGGCACTGTGCTACTAATACTCTTTAACCACTAGGAAGAGTATCCTAAAATAAAGTGTGACTGAAAAAAGAAGTAAAATGGAATGGTAAAGCAAGAGAGAATAGAAGGAGAAGCAGAGCAATGAGGAAACTTTTCCCACACCTTACAATTAAGAAGTATTGTTGTTGTTATGTGCCGTCAAGTCAAACCTGACTCATAGCGACCCCTGCTTGGGTTTCTGAGGCAGTATCACTACGGAAGTAGGATTGCCCAACCTTCCTTCCGAGGAGTGGCTAGTGGGTTTGAACCGCCAGCCGTCTGGTTAGCAGTTAAGTGCCTTAGCCACTAATAAGAAGTATTAGTCTTTGGAATAAGTGATGAAGGGGGTGTCTATATCATTTGCAAAGTAAGCCATTCATGTTTGCAAAAGGGTGTCAATCCCCTCCAAGGTAGAATCAGAAGGTTTATGAGCAGAAGCAACTTAAATATTTCATCTCTAAACTCTCTTTAAATTTTATGTCCCTCTCCACTAACATTTTCTTAGCTGAAAGAAGAGAATTATAGGTGTTTTAAAGAAGTAGTTTGTTGTTCTGACTTGAAAATTCATTACATGCCAAAGTTTAAAACACTAGAATTGCTACTTGACCAATCATTTTATCAATCTGAGAAAAGGTCCTTTTCATTTATGAAGTAATATATCTTATTAAAAGGAACACTGGTGGTGTAGTGGTTAAGGTATTTGACTGCTAACCAAAGGGATAGCAGTTGAACCCATCAGCTACTCCATGGAAGAAAGATGAGGCAGTCTGCTTCCATAAAGATTTACAGGCTTGGACACCCAGTGGGGGTTGCTATGAGTCAGAATCTACTCAATAGCAGTGAGGCTTTTTTTTTTTTTTTGCTTTATATCTTATAAATAATTACAATTGTTTGTTCTACTGTCCATCAATGATCCGAAAATTAGATTCTGCCTATGTTTAAATTATCTCACTGAGCAAATATATGTATACATATATTTCCTATGTGTGCGTGATACAGTTATTACAACTGCAGTCTATCCATTTACAGATAATAGATAAACATTTGTTCCATTAAAGACTCTTGTCTCTTTGTAAATTTATGATGCTGCAAAATGAAATTCCATGACTTTCAGTAACATGGTGGAATAGACAGATAAGATATACAGATCCTCTTCAACAAAGAAAAGAGAAACTAATTGACACAGATACAGAGGATAATACTAGAGCCCTGAACTTTAAAAGGAAGGAGAAAGAAGTGGATTAAATACCAACTTGTAGAAGAACCTGAACGAAAACAGTGAATAAGGACCTCCAGACTATCAGCTATCCTGACAGTGTGGCTACTTTAAATATTTATTTACAAATGGTATTAGGACGTGGGCAGTAACCTAAAAATTGATCCTGCTCACCAAGGGCTGCACAGACAATTGCACTGGTGGCTGATGACTAGAAAGGGAAACAGCAAAGAACTGAGTGGTGGACTTTCAGCTGTTCAGAGGGAACAGCCATTTTGAGTATCTTCAAGCATTTTGGCCATTTTGGATATTTACAAGCAGCAGTTTGCCAATCTCAGAAAACTAAGATGGGCTCCACTTGGTAAGGACAGCAGGGGCAACCATACGGAGGCTGATGATGGTAAAGGAGCAATAGTCTCCTTGTTACTCTTATACCTTACATGTTCTTGATGAACAGAGGTGTGGTGGTCCTCCACCTCTACCCACCTTCTATATCGACAGGAATTCCATCCCAGTCTGTGTGCTTTGATGGAGCCTGGGTGCCCTGCTCAACCCCACTTCAGGTTTGTTTTTTGTTTTTGTTTCTTTGTTTTTTTTAAAATTATTCTCTTTCTTTTCCTTTTTATCCTTTGTTTTTTCCTTCCAGGGTTCTAGTTTTTGTTTATATGCTCTTCCTATTTCCTGGTAGTCATCATTTTCCTTTATTATGGTTCATCTTATGCCGAGTTTTTCTTTTTGCATTTTTCTCATTTTCTTCTTTATTATTGTTTTACTCTAGCTCTTTATGCTTATTCCCCACTCCCCAGATATTGTTTTTTTTTTTTTCATGCTTTTCTTATTTCTATTTCTTTTGTCTTTTTAAAGCATTTCTTTAAATAGTTCTTACTTATTGACTTTCTTTTTTTTCTCTTTTTTTTAAACAATTGTTCATGGTATGTTTTTGTCCTCTTGTTTTGACTTTTTTCATGGTTTTTGATTGTTGTTTTTGCCTACTTAGTGGGAGACAGCAACTGTACCCATACTAGCCAACCAGGCCCATACCTCCTGCAACTCCACAGCCAAAGGGGCAGGTAGGCTGCATCTTCTGACCTCCTCTAACCCCACAAGAGTAAGACAGAATCACCATCAGTAGCCCAAGGCCTATTCCTGCAAGACCAGACATGCTCCAGCCATTTCACCAATCCTGACACCAACTGTTCCTCCCACAGCACCTACCACCTCTCTGCTAGGTTCGATAATTTGCTGTAGTGCCCACACAGAACTCACAGATTATACGGTTTATTAGGGAAGCAACAGGCTACAATTCAAGTTCAGGAACACACTCAGTCTCTCTCAGCCCACTATCTCTCAGCTGATAGTCTCTCTCCATCTCTCACCCAGCTATGCATGTGTCTTACATCTCTCAACAATGCATGTCTCTCACATCTCTCTCTCTCAGTAAGTGCGTGTCTCTCAGGAGAGCATTTCCCTCAGCATCACGTCTTTCTCAGCCAGTAGAGAGAACCCTTCTGCCTTTAGGAGGGCTCCTTTTTGAGCCTGGTAGAGTGATCAAACTAACTAATCCCAACATTAGAATTCTATACACCTGAGAGAGAGTGAATGTCCCAGAAAATTGCTTTATGCTGCTCCCAACAGAAATATCCCAGGTGGATAACTTTAACAATCAGGAGTTGCTCACAGCAAATTCCACCACAGAGTTTACAAAGACTTATGGCTAGAAAAAGCCACACTGTGTAATTTGCTACACCACATCCACCTACTAAGTGAGGGCTACCACTTGCTTCTGCAAAAACTGGCCAATGATAGATGATAGCCAATACAAGGCTACCTTGCTCTTAACTACTCTTCATAACAGCTAACAGAGATCTCTGCACTAAGTCTCATTCTCTATCACATTCACCAGAAAACAGTTGATGAGTGCATAACTGCTGTCAACTAGCAAATAGAGGAGCACAGTAGTACCCTAATTACTCAGATATATCAAAACAAAACAAAGGAAAAAAAATCTTGGGGAAATAATGCCAACATACAATCATCACTTAAATATAAGTACAATGACATCACAATGTCTCAGAGACAACAGTCTCAGATTATCACAGTCCACATAAAGAAGCAAGATAAAATAGTAGAAACAAGGGACCAGGACATAGACCAAGAAAATATCTCTGAAGAAGCAGCAGCACTGGAACTCCCTGATAAGGAATTTAGAGGAATTATGTTTGGGTACCTTCAGTGGATTGAGAAATGGATCAAGGAAAACATTGATAAAATCAGTGAAAACACTGACAAAATTAAGGAAAAGACAGAGGAAATCTACATCAATTTGGGAAGAAATACAAGAACAAAAGGACAAAATAAATGAAAATAATTAGAAATGATACAAAATCTACAGATAGCAGTCCAGAGTATTAATAGTGAAGTTTAGACATAGATAACACATTGAATGGGCAAAGAAGTAGAATCAAATCCAAATAAGGCAGAATTGGTGAGATTGAAGACAAATACCTCAATACCACTTTGGTAAGGGATCAATAAGAAAAAAAGATCAAAAGAAAATGAAGAAAGCCAAAGATTCATGTGAGGTACAATCAAGAGGAACAACCTATATGAAATTAGAATTCCAGAACAGGAAGAGAAAAATAAACCAACAAAATTGGTTAAAAATTGTTGAAGATTTGTTGGAAGAGAATTTCCCTGACATGATGAAAGATGAGAATATATCCACTCAAGAAGTTCAATGAACTCCAAACAGGATAAACCCCAAAAGAAAATCACCAAGACATATATATCATCATCAAATTCACCAAAATCAAAGCAAAGAAAGAATCCTGAAAGCAGCATGGGAAAAATTAAAAGTTACCTACAAAGGACAACCAATAAGACTAAGCTCTCATACCTTAGCAGAAACCATGCAGGTGAGAAGGCAATGGGATGATAAACCCTGAAAGAAAAAACATTTCCAACCAAGAATTATATACCCAGCAAAATGGTCCCTCAAATATGATGGTGAAATTAGGAGGTTTCCAGATAAGCAGAAATTAAGGAAATTTGTTAAAATCAGACCAACCTTATAAGAGATGCTAATGAGAGTCCTTTAGGCACAGAACTAACAACAGCAAATAACAACTGACCATTCACACATGTGATGACATAACCTAGAAACCAACCCAGTTATGAAAGTATCCAAATTAAAATAAGTTTACGAGACTGTATACAGGGAACCAGAGACATCAATTGGCAAAGGAGGACAACTATAAACAAAAAAGAGGGGAAAAATAGTGTAGCTACAGAACTTCTAAATGGTGAGGAAGTCAAGAAACTTTTGAGATAGAATGGACTGTTCTAAACTTGAGAAGAAAATTAAAATTATAAATTATAAGGTAACCTCAAAGAAAAATAATAAGCTTTTGCATCAGAATAAATAGAGGGCAGACAAAAATATTTAGCAACTACTAGAACAATAGCAATGAAGGAAATGATAACATGATTCATAAACATAATGAGCTCAGCACAGAAATTTTATGGATCAAAGAAATCAGCAGCATCATGAAAAAACACGTAACAAAATGACAGCAACCAATTCATACTTGTTAATAATTACACTGAATGTAAATGGATTAAATGTACCACTCAAGAGATGTAGAGTTGCAGACTGGAGAAGGAAACATAACCCATCAATGTACTTTCTACAGAGACATACCTTAGAGACAAAGACAAAAATAGACTAAAATCAAAGGTTGGAAAATGATATATCAAGCAAATGGCAATAAAAAAAGAGCAGGAGTGGCACTATTAATTTCTGATAAAATTGACTTTAAGACAAAACCACCATAAGAGACAATGAAAGACATTATATAATGATTAAAGGATCAATTGAACGAGAGCACATAATTAAAATAAATATCTATGCAACATAAACACATAAATGAGACTTTAACAGAATTGAAAAGACAAATAGATGACTTCAGAGTAATAGTAGGAGACTTTAATATACCACTTTCAATGAAAGACAGAACAACTGGAAAGAAACTCAACAAAGATGTATAAGTAAACAATACAATCCACCCACTTGACCTTATAGACATCTACAGAGCACTTCACCCAACAGCAGCACAATATATATTCTTTTCTAGTGCACATGGAATATTCTCTGTGATAGAGCATATATTAGGCCACAAAGCAAACCTCAATAAATTTAAAAACATTGAAATACTGCAAAACATCTTCTCAGATCACAATGCTATAAAATTAGAAATCAACAATATAAAGATCAATGGAAAAAGAGCAAACACATGGAAGTTGAACAACACTCTCCTTAAAAATGACTGGGTAATGAAAGAAATAAAAATTGAAAGTAATAATTTCCTTGAATCAAATGAGAATGAAAACACAACAAACCCTAATTTTTGAGACACAGCAAAAGCAGTGATCAGAGGCCAATTTATAGCAATAAATACACACATAAAGAAGAAGAAAGAGCCTAAATCAATACCTGAACCCAATATCTCCAACAATTAGAAAAAGAGCAGCAAAAAAGTCTGCAGACTGTAGTCATCAAGAGAAAAGAAATAAAGAAAGATTCAAGCAGAAATAAATGAAACAGAAAAGACAATACAAAAAATCATAAAGATTAGAAGTTGGTTTTTTGAAAAGATTAATAAAATTGACAAACCACTCACAAACTTAGCAAAGGAAAAAGGAAAGAATACAAATAACACAAATAAGAAATGAACTGGGTGGCATCACAACAGAACCAACTGAAATAAAAAGGATAATATCAGGATATTATGAACAACTGTACTCCAACAAATTTGAGAATCTGGAAGAAATGGACAGATTTCTGGAAATATACTACTTACTTAAACTAACACAGACCAAGGTAGAGAATTTGAACAGACATATAATAAAGGAAGAAATAGCACAGGTCATATAAAAATTATCAACCAAAAAAAAAAAAAAAGGCCTCAGACAATTTCACTGGAGAATTCCACCAAACCTTCAGAGAAGAACTGACACCAATCCTACTCAAACTATTCAAAAACATAGAAAAGGATGGAATCCTTCCAAATTCATTTTATGAAGCAAGCATAACCTTGATACCAAAACCAGGCAAAGACATCACTAAAAAGGAAAACTACAGACCAATATCCCTCATGAATATAGGTGCAAAAATCTTCAACAAAATCCTAGTCAATAGACTCCAACAACATGTAAAAAAATAATACATTATGACCAGTGGAGTTTGTATCAGGTATGCAAGAAAGGTTCAATATTAGAAAAACAATTAACATAATCCATCACATAAGTAAAATAAAAAAAGAAACACATGATCATATCAATAGATGCAGAAAAGGCATTTGATAAAACCCAACACCCATTCCTGACAAAAACTCTCAGAAAAATAGGAATAGAAGGGAAATTCCTCAAAATTAATAAAGGGCATATATACAAAACCAATAGCCAATATTATTCTCAATAGAGAGGGACTGAAACCATTCTCCTTATGAACAGGAACCAGACAAGGATGTCCTCTATCATTACGTCTATTCAACATTGTATTGGAAATCCTAGCCAGGGCAACAAGGCAAGAAAGGGAGATCAAAGGCATCCAAGTAGGTAAGGAAGAAGTAAAACTATCCTTATTTGAAGATGATATGATCCTGTATGTAGAAAATCCAACAGACTCAGCAAGCAAACTACTGGAACTAATTGGGAGATTTAGCATAGTGGCAAGATAAAAGATCAGCATAAAAAATCACTTGGATTCCTCTACAACAGCAAAGAGCTTGCTGAAAAGAAAATAAGGATATCAATAACCTTTACAATAACCACCAAAAAATTAAAATACTTGGGAATAAATGTTACCAGGGACACAAAAAACCTGTACAAAAAAAAAAAAAAAAAAAACCTACAAAATACTAGTTCAAGAAACCATATGATGTTTTCATAAATGGAAGAACATAACATGCTTATGGATAGGAAGACTGAACACTGTAAAAATGTCAGTTCTACTCAAAGCAATCTGTACATTCAATGCAGTCCCAATTCAGATCAACATTCTTTAAGGATGTGAAAAAAAATGATCACTAATTTTATATGGAAATGAAAGAGATTGCAAATGAGCAAAGCGCTGTTGAAAAAGAACAAAGTAGGAGGTCTCACACTCCGAGATCTCAAAAGCTACTATATAGCCACAATATTCAAAACAACATGGTATTGGTACAATGACAGACACACAGACCAGTGAAATAGAATTGAGAACCTAGAAATAGATCCATCGACCTATGGTAAGGTGATCTTTGACAAAGGGCTGAAATCCATTAAATGGGGAAGAGATAGTCTCCTTCATAAATGGTGCTTGCAAAACTGGTTATCCATTTGCAGAAAACTGAAACAAGATCCATATCTCACACCATACAAAAAACTAACTCCAGATGAATCAAAGACAAATGTGAAACCTAAAATTATAAAGTTCCTCAAGAAAAAACTAACACCAAATTTAGGGGCCCTAATTTATGGCATAAATAGACTATCAAGCATAACCCCAACTGACAAACAGCAGTAGGCAAACTAGATGATTGGGACCTTCTAAAAATTAAATTTTCCTATGCATCAAAAGACTTCTCCAAGAGAGTCAAAAGAGAGCCTACAGATTGGGAAAATATATTCAGCAATGGCATACCTGACAAGGGACTTATCTCTAAAATTTATAGAAAACTCCAAAACCTCAACATCAAAAAGGCAAACAATCCAATTAAAAAATGGGCAGACGACATGAATCGACACTTCATCAAAGAAGGTATTCAGGTGACCTACAAAGACATGAGAAATGTTCACAGTCATTAGCCATTGTTGTTGTTGTTAGGTACCGTTGAGTCATCTCCAACTCATAGCAACCCCATACACAGCAAAATGAAACACTGCCCAATCCTGTGCCAGCTCCACAATCCCTGCTATACTTGAGCCCATCATCGCAGCTGCCATGTCAATCCATCTTGTTGAAGGCCTCCCCCTCTTCCATCGACCCTCCACCCTACCAACCATACCATCCTTCTCCAGGGAATGGTCTCTTCCGACAACATGACCAAAATACGTGAGACGAAGTCTGGTCATTCTCAGTTCCAAGGAGCATTTTGGGTGCACTTCCTCCAGGACAGATCAGTTAGTACTTTTAGCAGTCCATGGTACTTTCAGCATTCTTCGCCAGCACCACAACTCAAAA
>NW_006921768.1:4906283-4920906 GCF_000298275.1 Orycteropus afer afer
TCCTGCCATCTTCTCTTGATGTTTCCTGCATCATTCAATATTTGCCCATAGAATCTCTCAATATTGCAACTCAGGGTTTAAATTTTTTCTTCAATTCTTTCAGCTTGAGAAATGCTGAGCATGTTCTTCCCTTTTGGTTTTCAAACTCCAGGTCTTTGCACATTTCATTATAGCAATTGTTTTTGTCTAATCGAGCTGCTCTTTGAAATCTTCTGTTCAGCTCTTTTATCTTGTCATTTCTTCCATTTGTTTTAGCTGCTCTCCACTCAAGGTCAAGTTTCAGAGTCTCTTCTGTCATCCATTTTGGTCTTCTCTTCTTTTCTTGTCTTTTTAGTGATCTCTTGCTTCCTTCATGGATAATGTTCTTGATATCCTCCCACAATTCTGGTTTTTGGTCGTTGGTGTTCAATGCATCAAATCTATTCTTTAGATGACCTCTAAATCCAGGAGGGATATATTCAAGATCATATTTTGGGTCTCTTGGACTTTTTTTAATTGTCTTTAACTTTAAGTTGAACTTGCATATGAGCAGTTGATGGTCTGTTCCACAATCAACTCCTGGCTTGCTTTCTGCTGAAGATATTGAGCTTTTCCACCACCTCTTGCCACAGATGTAGTCAATCTGGATCCTGTGTGTTCCATCTGGTGAAGTCCACGTGTAGAGCCGCCATTTGTGTTGTTGAAAAAAGGTGTTTGCAATGAACAAGTCATTGGTCTTGCAAAATTTTACCATGCGAGTTCCAGCATTATTTCTGTCACCAAGGCCAAATTTTCCAACTACCAGTGATCCTTCATTAGCCATTAGAGAGATGCAAATCAAAACAACAATGAGATACAATCTTACCCTACCATTAATAGCAAAGTTCAACAAGACAGAAAATAACAAATTCTGGCAAGGATGTGGTGAGATTGGGACTCTCCTACCCTGCTGGTAGGATTGTAAAATGATACGACCACTGTAGAAATTGATATAGTGATTTTTTCAAAAGTTAGAATTAGAAATACCAATTGATCCAGCAATCCCATATCCTGAAGAGGTGAGAGCCAGGACATGAAAAGATATATGGACACTCATGTTCATCGCAATAACTATTATGAATAAATAACTATTCACAATAGCAAAGAGATGGAAACAACCTAAGTGTCCATCAAGAGAAAAATGGATAACCAAACTATGGTACATATACACAATGGAAAACTATGCAACCCTAAAGAATAATGTAGAATCTGTGAAACACTGCTTAGCATTAATGACTTGAAGGACATTTGGCTGATTGAAAAAAATCACAGAAGGACTAATATTGTATTAATTCACTATTGTAAAAAGTCAAGGAAAGGTTTACACATGGAAGAAACTTTCTTTATTGGTTACCAGGGATGGGAGGGGAGAGGGAGGAACACTGCTGAATAGGTAGAGACAAGTATTGATTTGGGTGAAGGGAAGGGAAATGTACTAAAAGTGGGTTATCAACATGGTGTTACTGAGGAAGAGGAAGACATAGCAAGGTTCACGGGAGGTACAGAAGACAAAGATGAAACCTTTTGTGTGTACAGTACTGAATTGTCAGTGATAGGAAGCATTGATCTATGGGTAGATAGATGGGTGGACAGGCTGAATGATCATGTATGTCTAGGCAGGGACGGGGGGAGTGTGCCCATGACCATGTATAGGGTTGGCAGATGATGTTTCTACATGTGTATTTGTATGTGCTGTAAGAATGTCTGGGTGTATAGTAGGGCTGACAAGGGGCCAGGTTGTGCTGACTTCTTGCCCACAGCCTGCTATCCTGAGAGAGCAAGTAGTTGGACCTGTGGCTTGGGACCCTTGTCACAGGGGACATCAAGTTCAATTGGTATGACATACTATACAAAAACACTGTTCTACATCCTACTTTGGTGAGTAGTGACTGATGTCTGAAAAGCTTGCAAGCAGCCATCTAAATGCAGTGATGAGTCTCTCCTTATCCAGAGCAAAGAAGAATGAAGGAAACCAAAGATGCATAGAAACAATTGGTCCAAGGGACTAGTAGACCATGCAATCCTCAGTCTACATGGCCATGAGACCAGAGGTGCCAGTGGTGCCTGGCTACCACTGTCAACCACTCAGGAGATCAGTACAGGAGATTCTGGATAGAGTGGGAGAACAATGTGGAATGAAATTCAAAATCATAAACAAAGACCAGGTTTGCTGGTCTGATAGAGATTGGTAAGACCTCTGAAACTGTGGCCCCTAGATACCCTTCAAGTCTGAAACTGAACTCACTCCTGTAGCTTCCAGCCAAGCAGTAGACAGGCATATGGGGTGAAGAGTTATACTGGGTAGATACATTCCTTGGGCGATCAGTCTTGTAGAGAGATCAATCTTGTGAGAATAGAAAGTCAGTGCTTGCACAGAGAGATAGCTCATAGGATAGTGGGTGTGAGTTAATGAGAGGGAGGGGCATAGGGAAGAGGTAACTGTGGGGAGGAAGTGGGAAGACAGCTGTTATATTGTGGGGAATTGCAGTCAATGTCATGAAACAAAATGTGTATGAAATGGTGTATGGAAAATTAATTTGCTCTGTAAATTTTCACCTAAAGCACAATAAAAATTTTTTAAAAATAAATAAATAATTTCCAGCATTCTCATTTTCATTAGATGGTTCCACCATTCTCCAATTCCCTAGGTTTGATACCTGGGTGCTGTCTTTGACATTTTTCTTTTATCCTCTAATCAAGCAATCAACAAGTCCTGTTATTTATTTTTTTCAGTATCTCTTATATTCATCCTTTTGTCCTCATTCTCATTGTCACCAGTGGTACCAGACAATAATTTTTACTTTTTATTTAGACTTTTGGCATCCTCCAATTGACTTCTCTTTCTCTCTTCTCTTTACCCAGTCCTAAAAATGTACTGCTTAAACTTCCCAAGGCACCTGTTTAACTATGAAGTCCAGCCTCTCTCCCGATGCCAGGGTACTGGAATCTGGCCTGACAGAGCTGTGACAAGATGTGCTGTGACAGAGAGAGAAGAATCTCCAGAACAGCGGGCTCTTTTCCTCCTCTTCTTTCCTGTCCCTTCTTGTCCCCTTTTCTTCCTCTGCCACTCTTCTTCTGCTGCTTTTTTACTTCCTTTTCCTCTTTATCTAGAGTCTCCTTCACTGTTTTTCCATATTCTGTCTATGCAAATCCTCTGAATCAAAAGCAGTGTCTGTATTTGGAAATGACATATTCTGCTTTTACCTCAAGGCTTAGCAAAAGCTGTTCCCTTTCTCATCTTAGGAGAAAAAATAGAGGTGTTTCAGTGTTAACCATGTTCTAGACTCTGTGTTAAGCATCTTAATTTTATTATTTCCTTTAATCTTTATGACAACTTTTTCTGATAACCATATCCCCGTTTCACAGATAAGGAACTGAGTGAATGAGAAGGTAAACAAGCGGTACAAGACACACAATTGGTCACCAATGGAGATGAATCACTGCGTTGATTGATCTGCTTCTCAACAAGTTTTGCTTAGCTCACATTCTAGCTTCTCCAATAGGGGGCTCTGTTGATATTCCCTTTTATTTAAATAGTATTGATAATTGATGTTTACCCCAGCATTCTTTGCATTAGTACTGAATAATTTTTTTTCCTCCTTTACAGCTAAATTACATATTCTTTCAGGGCAAGAATGGTATCCTATACTTATTTTGTATTCCTGTCAGCATCTAACACAGAAATATATACACAGGAAGTTCTCACATACATTAATGAATAAATAAATTACCAGATTGATGGAGATAACAATACTTTTCTTATGCCTGTTTTTTTGGCTCTGATTCTAATTAGAAGACACATTACAGCTATTCCTATACAGCATCACTTCAACTGCTAAAAAGTAAGATAATTAAAGCTGTTTGATATCAAGGGTATTCTTCAAATATGTTTTAGTGAATACAGATATAATATATAGAAAAAGAATGTGGTAAAGTGTACAGTCTCTTGGTGCCTCAAATAAAAAAAAATATTACATATCCTGTGTTTTTATTTATCTGTTATATACAGAACACCTTTCCTGCTCTTAACAGTATGAAGCTTTCAAGAGAAAAGAAAGAGAATATAATTTGTAGGGCTTCTTTTTTCTGGAATGCACTTCTCACAAGATTAAAGTGAAAAGCTGAAGTTTCAAGAATTTCTGGATGCAATGCAAAGCACATCTGTTTATGTGGGCATTCTATTCAGGGGAAGATTGATTATTGGCAGGTGAAGGTTAAGGGGGAGGCTTTAAACTGGCAGGAAGCCTATTCAGAAGACATGTTGTAATATGGAAGGGTGATTTGGTGCTAAGCCATATTAGCACTATAAGCTGGAAGATAATATCCATAGTGCATGCTTCTAAATTAACTTATCAATAACTTCATACTCTGAAGTCAATTAATCTTGCCATGACTCTAATATAGGAGCTCAGGTGGCTCAAGAGCTTAAGGCACTTGACTGCTAACCAGAAGGCTGGCGGTTCAAACCCACCAGCCACTCCTCGGAAGGAAGATTGGGCAATCTACTTCCGTAGTGATACTGCTTTGGAAACCCAAAGGGCAGTCACTATGAGTCAGATCTGACTCGACAGCAGTGGGTTAGTGTTGACTCTAATACAAAGTCTGGATCTTGCAATAGTCTAACCTTCAGTTTTATTTTAAATCAATAAAGTAGATATTGCCTATGTGTTATAATACCATATCAGAAAATTGTACAATAAAGATAAATGCATGGATAGGTATAAGGGATAGTAATAAGGTATTCATGCTTGATAATTCTAATTATGTTGTCCTTCATGTTTCTTAGTAACAAGTACATAAAAAGCAAGGATAAAATTATGTTACAGAGCACATGAAATATAAAGACATAATTAGAGATAACAAAAGGAGGGAGAGGAATGGAACAGATATAGAACTTCTCGCTTATTACTGAACTTAAGTTGCTACTAACGTAACCTATGTTATAAATACAAGCTGTTAAATGTAATATTTATGGTAATCACTAAGAAACTATCTTAAAAACATGCACAAAAGGAAAGAAGAAGGGAACCAAAATGTCTCAATACTACAAACCACCAAAACACACACACAAAAAAACAAGCAGTAATAAAAAGACAAAGAAAAAGAGCTTAAGACACAGAAACGAAAAATAACAAAATGGCAGTAAGTCACTTCTTCTTGGTAATTTCAGTGACTGTAAATAGTTTAAATGCTCCAATGAGAATGACAGAGTGGATGAAAAAATATGATCTGACTATATGTTGTTTACAAGAGACACACTTTAGACTCAAAGACACAAATAGGTTGAATGTGAAAGGATAGAAAAAAAAAAAAATCCCTTGCAAATAATAACCGAAAGAGCTCAGGTGGCAATATTAATATCAGACAAAGTAAACTTTAAGACAAAATCTGTTGGAAGAGATAAAGATGGACATTACACCCGTTCCTCACTTCCATCAAGTTGATTCAGACTCATAGTGACACCCATTGAGTTTCTGAGGTAGTGAATCTTTATAGATATAGATTGCCCCATCTTCCTTCTGGAGAGTGGCTGGTGAGTTTGAACCACCAACCTTCTGGTTAGCAGTTAAATGCCTTAGGCACTGCACCACATGAGGTCCTTTGTTGTTGTTGTTGTTATGTGCCGTTGAGTCAGACCTGACTCATAGCGACCCCTCCTTGGGTTTCCGAGGCTGTATCACTAAAGAAGTAGATTGCCCCATCTTCCTTCCAAGGAGTTCCTTACTCCTCACTTATCAACATGATTATGTCCCAAAGACCAGGTCATTATGTAAAATCAGCATTATGTGAGAGACAGGGGTCATCATTAACATTCCGTCTTAAGCACCAGTGTCCCTCCTGGTTGTGTACCACCTGTCAAGTGCCCTTGGTGCATCTCAGGATGCATGTGGCACAGCAGAACTCTCTTCCCCAACATGACTTCCCCACTACCATAGAGCCTGAAGAGATTTGGGAGAGAGGTGTAGTCATCAGGTGTTGCCTATTGTCTCTACTGCCTGCCCTTGGTAGGGACTCTATTTGTCCTCCATCTACCTCAGCCTCATAGCCCCACATAACGCCCTTCCTGCCTTTCCCCACCAACCTCCCCAGCATCTCAGACTCATGTCCAGCCTCCCCCTGTCTGCCTACCACTTCACATCATCTTTCTGTTGCCTCATACCCTCATGGCCATACTAAGATATCACAAATGGGAAAAGGCATCCTGGACCAGTTAGCTGCTTTCCCTCATGTAGTATTGTCATTTCCAGGGTCTCTGGTATATCATCCAAAGTGGCCTGGCCATGGCCCCACGTAGAGCTTAGACCATCAGTGGTGCCACCTGAGAATTTTGTCAAAGTTGTTGTAAATACAAAATGTCAGATAACGAGATAGTAAGTGAGTAGTCGGTGTAAATAGTGATAAAAGGTCAATTAATTAAGAGGATTTAAGAGTCATAAATATATATGGACCCAACATCAGATCATCTAAATATATAAAGCAAGTACTGATAGAATTGAAGAGAAAAATAGACAGCATGACAATAATAGTTGGAGACTTCAATACACCACTCTCAATATTAGAACATCTAGAAAGATGATCAACAAGTAAACAGATGACCTGGATAACACTATAAACCAACTAAATTTAAACACTCCACCCAACAATAGCACAATATACATTCTACTCCAGTGCACAGGGATCCAGCATAAACCACACATTAGATCACAAACCAAGTCTTGATAAATTTTAAAAGTTTGAAATCATACAAAGAGATTTTCTCTGACCACGATGAAGTGAGGCTAGAAATTAATAACAGAAAGAAAAAGGAAATTATGGAAATTAAACAAAATACTGTTAAGCTACCAATGGGTCAAAGAAAATATCATAAATTTCTTAGAGTCAAATGAAATGACCCTTACGGTATGCAGCAAAAACAGTACTCGGAGGGAAACTTATACAAATAAATGCCTACATGAAAATAGAAGAAAGATCTTAAATCAACAGCCTAACTCTACAACTCCAGGAACTAGAAAGAGAAGAGTAAACTAAGCCTTTGTCTATCAGAAGAAAGGAAATAACAAAGATCAGACTAGAAATTAATAAAATAAAAAACACAAAGCCAATAGAGGAAAAATCAATAAAAGTAGAAGTTGCTTCTTTGAAAAGATCAATAAAATTGATAAATCGTTGGCTAGACAAAGAAAAAAGGATAAAAATAAGTAAAATAAGAAACATCACAACTGATCTGAAAAAAAATATATGAAACAAAATATATGAAAAAAAATATTATGAACTATTGTTGTTGTTATGTTGTTACGTGCCGTTGAGTCAGACCCGACTCATAGCAACCCCTCCTTGGGTTTCTGAGGCAGTATCACTACAGAAGTAGATTTCCCAACCTTCCTTCTGAGGAGTGGCTGGTGGATATGAACTACTAGACAGCAACAGACTGGATAATCTAGATTGAGTGGACAAATTCTTAGACGCACACAACTTACCCAAACTCACTCAAGAGGAAATAGAAAGTCTCAACAGATTTGTAACAAGTGAAGAGATTGAATTAAAAATCTTCCAACAAAACAAATTCCTGGACTAATAGCTTCACTGGAGAATATAGAGAAAAATTGACAACAATGTTGTTTAAACTCTTCCAAGTGTTTAAGAAGAAAGGAATACCTCCAAAATCATTCTATGAAACGAACATAACTCTGATGCAAAAAAACAAACACCACAATATATCTCTGAATATAGATGCAAAAATGCTCAACAAAATACTAGTGAACAGAATCCAACAGCATATTAAAAGAGTCATACACTATGATAGAATTGACTTTATTCCAGGAATGCAGGGATGGTTCAATATTAGAAAACCAATCAATATAATACACCACATCAACAGAACAAAGGAAAATAACCACATGATCATCTCTATGGATGCAGAAAAAGAAGCTGATAAAATCCAACACCCTTTCTTAATGAAAACTCTAAAGAAAATCCTAAAGATTGGGATAGAAAGGAAATTACTCAGTACGATTCAGAGCATATAAGGAAAGCTCACAGTCAACATTATCCATAATGAAGAAAGACTGAGAATTTTCCCCATGAAATCAGGAACAAGACTAGGGTGCTTACTCTCACCACTTCTACTCAATATTGTATTAGAAATCCTAGCCAGAACAGTAAGACATGAAAAATAAATAAAAAGATATCCAGATTGGAAAAGAAGGAAATCATTTCTATTTGTGGATGATACGATTCTATATATCGAAAATCCTAAAGAGTCCACATGAAAACTTCTAGAGCTAACAGAAGAATTTAGCAAAGCTGCAGGATACAAGGTTAACAACAACAACAACAAATCTGTTTGGTTTCTATACAACAACAAAGAGAAATCTGATAGAGATATTGGAGAAACAATTCCATTTACAATACAGTATCTAAGAGAATATAATACATAGGAATAAATCTACCAGGGGCAATGAAAATTATAAAACACTGCTGAAAGAAATTAAAGAAGACTTAAATAAATGAAAAGATGTTCCACATTCATGGATTGGAAGACTTTATTCTGTTAAGATGTCAATACTATCCAAAGTGATCTATTGATTCAACGCAATCCAGATCAAAATTTAAATAGCTTTCTTTAGAGAAATAGGAAAACCAGTCCTCAGTCTTGTATGGAATGGCAAGAGACCCTGAATAAATAAAGTGATGTTGAAAGAGAAGAACAAAGTAGGAGGACTCACACGTCCTGATTTTAAAGTACACTATAGAGGAGCTCTGGTAGCATAGTGCCTAAGGCACTTGACTCCTCACCAGAAGGCTGGCGGTTCAAACCCACCAGCCACTCCTTGGAAGGAAGGTTGGGCAATCCTACTTCCATAGTGATACTGCCTCAGAAACCCAAGGAAGGGTCGCTATGAGTCGGGGCCAACTTGACGGCAAACAACAACAACAACAACATAGAGATACACCAGAACTATACGGGAGCTCTGCTTGTGTAGTAATGTGGTGCAGTGAATTTTTCGATATGACTTTTCTAGCCAGTCTTTGTGACTCCTACCATTATAAAGTGGGACCAGGCAAAGAAAGTGTATGGAACTCGAATGTTGGGATTGGTTAGTTTTGTCACTCTGTCAGGCTTAAAATGAGTTTTCCTACTTCTGTAGAGATATCATCTTGGAAATCCAAGGAGGGGTCACTATGAGTCAAAATTGACTCAACAGCAGTGAGTTTGGTTTGGTTTTTGACTTAGAGGCAGAAAGGGAGATTTCACTGCCATAAAGAGAGAAGAGCTGGAGTTGGAGTGGACCATGTCCTTGGACCCGAGATCCCTGTGCTGGACCTCCTTGGCAGAGACACCCTGGCAGAGAGATGGTGGCAGTGGAACCCAAAGGCACAAGACAGAGCTGTGGGTTTGCCTGGCCCAGGGAGCAAGGAAGCTGAGTGACTTTGGTAAGGAGCCTTGCTGGTGGAATGGGGTATACATAGGTGTACATATTGACAGAGTTAAAAGAGCTTTGTAACACTTGCCTGAGAACAGCAGAGGCCAAGCCTCGAGGCCAAGGCCCAGAAAGTCATGCCTGAGGGGATAGCAGAGGTGAGACTCTCTTGACTAGATAATTGTACCCTGAGAGCATTCCTGGACCTGAATTGTATCCTGCTACTTCTCTAATAAAGCCCTTAATCGTGAGTATTATCTGTGAGTTTTGTGTGGCCATTGCAACAAATTATCAAACCCAGAAGACAAGAAGTGAATTGTTGTTAGGTGCTGTGGAGTCATCTCTGACTCATAGAGACCCTATGCACAGCAGAATGAAACACTGCCTCGTCCCACACCAGCTCCTACAATCTTTGCTATACCTGAGCCCATCACTACGGCCACTGTGTCAATCTATCTCATTGAGGACTTTCCCCTCTTTCCTTGATCCTCCACCTTACCAAGCATGATATCCTCTCTTCCAGGGAATGGGACCTTCTGATAACATGATCAAAGTAGGTAAGACGAAGTCTGGCCATTCTCGCTTCCAAGGAGCATTCTGGCTGCACTTCTTCCAGGACAGATTTGTTAGTTCTTTTAGCAGTCCATGGTACTTTCAACATTCTTTGCCAGCACCATAACTCAAAAGCATCAATTCTTCTTCGATCTTGTCCAGCTCTCACATGCACATTGAGGTAATTGAAAATACGATGGCTTGTGTCGGGCACACTTTAGTCCTCAAGGAGATATCTTTGCTCTTCAGTACTTGAAAAAGGTCCTTTGCAGCTGATTTACCCAGTGCTATATGTCATGCAGGGAGCTCTGGTAGCATAGTGCCTAAGGCACTTGACTGCTCACCAGAAGGCTGGCGGTTCAAACCCACCAGCCACTCCTCGGAAGGAAGGTTGGGCAATCCTACTTCCGTAGTGATACTGCCTTGGAAACCCAAGGAGGGGTCACTATCAGTCGGGGTCGACTTGACGGCAAACAACAACAACAACAATATATGTCATGCAACAACCTGACTGCTGCTTCCATTGGCATTGATTGTAGAACCAAGCAATACAAAGTCTTTGCAATTTAATCTTCTCTCCATTTATTGTGATGCTGCTTATAGGTCCAGTTTTGTTTTCTTTATATTGAAATGTAATCCATACTGCAGACTGTATTCTTGAATCTTCATCAGTAAGTGCTTCAAGTCATCCTCACTTTCAGCAAGCAAAGTTGTGTCATCATCGTATCACAGGTTGTTAATGATTCTTCCTCTAATCCTGATGCCACATTCTTCTTCATACATTCCAGTTTCTCAGATTATTTGCTCATCACACAGATTGAATTAGTATGCTAAAAGAACACACCCTGGCACACTCTCTTCCTGATTTTAAACCATGCAGTGTCCCCTTGTTCTGTTCGAAGGACAGCCTCCTTGTCTATGCACAGGTTCCTCATGAGTACAATTAAATTTCCTGGAATTCTGATTCTTCTCAGTGTCACCCATAATTCATTATGATCCACACAATCAAATGCTTTTGCATAGTCAATAAAACATAAGTAAACATCTGTCTGGTATGCTTTGCTTTGAGCCAAGATCTATCTGACATCAGTAATGATATCCCTCGTTCCACGTCCTCATCTGAATCCAGCTTGCATTTCTGGAAGTTCTCTGTCAATACACCACTGCAACTGTTTTTTAAATCTCTTCAGTAAGATTTTACTTGTAGGCAATATTAATGACAATTTTTGATAATTTCCAAAATCTGTGGAATCATCTTTCTTTGGAACGTGTAAAATATGGATCTCTTTGAGTCAGTTGGCCAGGTAGCTGTTTTCCAAATCTCTTGGTAGAGCTGAGTGAGTGCCTCCAGTGCAGCATGTGTTTGTGAAACATTTTAATGGGTATTCCGTGAATTTCTGGAGCCTTGTTTTTTGTCACTTACTTCAATGAAGCTTCTACTTCTTCCTTCAGTACCATTGGTTCTTGATCATATTCCACCTCCTGAAATGGATGAACACTGACCAATTCTTTTTGGTACAGTGACTCTGTGTATTCCTTTCATCTTCTTTTGATGCTTCCTACATCATTCAATATTTTGCCCATAGAATCTTTCAATATCGCAACTCGAGGCTTGAATTTTTCTTCAAGTTTTTCAACTAGAGAAATGCTGTGTGTGTTCTTCCCTTTTGGTTTTCTAACTCCAGGTCTTTGCACATTTCATTATAATAACTGACTGTCTTCTCAAGCTGCTCTTTGAAATCTTCTGTTCAACTCTTGTATCTTGTCATTTCTTCCATTTGCTTTGGCTACTCTCCATTCAAGAGCAAGTTTCAGAGTCTCTTTGACATCCATTTTGGTTTCTTCTTCCATTCCTGTCTTTTTTAATGACCTTTTGCTTTCTTTATGGATGATGTTCTTGATGTCATCCCACAATTCCTCTGGTTTTCTGTCATTAGTGTTCAATGCATCAAATCTATTCTTTAAATGGTCTCTAAGTTCAGGAGGGATATATTCAAGGTCATATTTTGGCTCTCATGGACTTGTTTTAATTGTCTTCTACTTCAAGGTGAATTTGCATATGAGCAGTAGATGGTCTGTTCCACAATCAACTCCTGGTCTTGTTTTGGCTGAAGATATTGAGCTTTTCCATTACCTCTTGCCACAGATGTAGCCAATCTGATTCCTGTGTACTCCATCTGGTGAAGTCCATGTGTATAGCCACCATTTGTGTTGTTGAAAAAAGATATTTGCAATGAATAAGTAGCTGATCTTGCAAAATTTTATCATGCAGTCTCCAGCATTATTTCTGTCACCAAGGCCAAAATTTCCATCTACCGGTGATTCTTCTTTGTTTCCAACTTTTGCATTCCAGTCACCAGTGATAATTAACACATCTTAATTGCATGTTCAGTCAATTTCAGGCTGCAGAAGTTGATAAAAATCTTCAGTTTCCTCATATTTGGCTTTGGTGGTTGATGCATAAATTTGAATAATAGCAGTATTAACTGGTCTTCCTTGTAGGTGTATGGATATTATCCTATCACTGACAGCATTGTGCTTCAGGACAGATCTTGAAACATCCTTTGTGGTGATGAATGCCACACTGTTCCTCTTTAAACTGTCATTCCTGGCATAGTAGATCATATGTTTGTCTGATTCAAAATGGCCAAAACCAGTCCATTTCAGCTCACTAATGCCTAAGATATCAATCTTTATGCATTCCATTTCATTTTTGACAACTTCCAATTTTCCTAGATTCATACTTCGTACATTCTATGTTCTGATTATTAATGGATGTTTGCAGTCGTTTCTCCTCAATTTGAGTCATGACACATCAGCAAATGGAGGTCCTGAAAGCTTTATTTTACCCATAGCATTAAGGCTGGCTCTAATCTGATGAGGAAGCTCTTTCCCAGTCATATTTTGAGTGCTTTCCGACCTAAGGGGCTCATCTTCTGGTACTGTACTGGACAATGTTTCAAGGGTATTCATAAAGTTGTCCAGTAATGTATCAGACAGTGTTTTTCTGGTATTCGTAAGGTTTTCCCCTTGCTAATTCAGGAGCTCTGGTGGTGCAGTGCCTAAGATATTTGACTGTTAATCAGAAGGCTGGCAGTTCAAACCCACTAGCCATTCCTCAGAAGGAAGTTTGGGCAATCTACTTCCATAAAGATACTGCCTTGCAAACCCAAGGAGGGGTCACTATGAGTCACAGTTGACTCGACAGCAGTGAGGTGTTTTTATTTTTATTTTTTATTTTTAATTTTTTGAGAAGTGGATGACTTCTTCCTTCTTCTGAATCTGCTCAGTCTGAAAGCTGCATTGTAACCTGTGCACCATGTGCAAATCTGCTGGTATTTGAAACACCAGTGGCACAGCCTGCAGCCTCACAGGAACACGGAAGCCACCACAGTACAACAAACTGACTGACAAATTCATCTCCCTTAGCTGTTTGAAACACCTCTGCCCTTGGCCCTAGCTTTCCCTCCTTCCTGCCTTTTGGGTGGGGGCTGGCTGCTTCCCTCCCCTTACCTGGATCCTGCTACCATCCCAATGGCCCTGGTGTTTCCTCCTTCCTGCCTTTTGGGAAATAGGGAGTAGGGTGGGATAAACAGCTGGTGTCAGAGTTGTAAAAAAGGCTGTAGGGTGTTGGCATGACTGACATCATAGGAATAAGCCTTGAGCTGTTGTTGATGATTCCATTTCCCCCTCTTGTGTTTGGAGGAGGTCAGAGGATACTGCCTCCATGCCCTTTTTTGCAAGTGGTTAAAACCTTTGACTGTTAATCAAAAGGTTGACAGTTCAAACCCACCAGCTGCTCTGCAGGAGAAAGACAAGGCAGTCTGTTTCTATAAATATTTACACCTTGGAAACCCTATGGGGCAATTCTATTCTGTCCTATAGGTAGCTGTGGGTCAGAATTGACTTAATGGCAGTAGGAGCTCTGGTGGCACAGTGGTTAAAGTATTTGGCTGCTAACCAAAGGTCAGTGGTCCAAACTTACCAGCCACTCTGAGGAGAAAGATAAGGCAGTCTGCTTCCATAAAGATTTACAGCCTTGGAAACCCTATGGGGCAGTTCTACTCTGTCCTAAGGGTCGCTATGAGTCAGAATTAACTCGACGGTAGTGGGTTTTTGGGTATACAGCTGTAGTAATCAAAACAGCCTGGTACTGGTGTAGCAATAGATACATAGACCAATTGAACAGAATTGAGAGTCCAGAAATAAACCTGTAACATCTATGGTCAACTGATTTTTGACAAGAGTGCTAATCCATTCAATGGGGAAAGAAGAATCTCTTTGAGAAATACCATTGGGAAAATTTTATTTCTACATGCAGAAAAATAAAACAGGAGCCAAGCCTCAAACCATACAAAAGAACAAATTCAAAATGGATTAACAATCTAAATGTGCAAACTAAAACCATAAGATGCATAAGATGTAGAGGTAATGTTTTTAAGTCTAGCTTTTAATGATTGACTTTCTAATATAATAACAAAAACACAAATGATGAAAGACAAAATAAATGGAACCTCATAAAAATGAAAAACTTGAGGACATTATGCTGAGCGAAATAAGTCAGTCACAAAAGGACAAATATTGTATTAGTCCGTTATTGTGAAAGTTAAGGAAAGGTTTATATATTGGAG
>NW_006921768.1:4921281-4926824 GCF_000298275.1 Orycteropus afer afer
TTGGTCAATGACATGAGACAAAGTATATGTGAACTGCTGTATGAAAAGTGAATTTACTCTGTAAATCTTCACCCAAATCCTAATTAAAAAAAAAAAAAAAAAATGAAAAACTTTTGTTCATCAAAAGACTTTACCAAAAAAGTGAAAAGACAAGATACCCACTGGGAAAATGAACATATTCAGAAGCAGTATATCAGAAACAATCTAATAACCAATATATATATATATAACTTCAACAACTTAACAACAAAAAGACAACCCAATCATAAAATGGGCAAAGGGCTTGAATAGACATTTCACCAAAGAGAACATTGAAATGGCCACCAGACACATGAAAAATGCTCAGTGTCATTAGCCATTAAAGGAATACAAATCAAAACCTAAGATGTCATTTCACTCCCACTAGTATGGCTAAGATTAAAAAAGAGTAAAGAAAATAACAAAAGTCGATGAGGATTTGAGGAAATTGGAAATCTTATCTATTGCTGGTGGGAATGTAAAATGATACAGCTGTTATGGAAAAGAGTATAATGGTTCTTCAAAAAACAAAATTAGAACTACCTACCATATGACCCATCAATTCTACTCCTAAGTATATACTCAGAAGACTTTAAAGTAGAGACTCAGAAAGAGACTTGTATACCAATGTTCACTGCAACACTATTCACAATAGTGAAAAGGTGGAAATGATCTAAATGCCCATCAGCAGATGAATAGATAAACAAAGTGTAGTACATACATACAGTGGAATAGTACTCAGCCAGTAGGAGAAATTAAGTCTTGGCACATGCTACAGTACAAATGGAACTTGAAGCTAAGCTAAATAACTCAGTCACAAAAAGACAAATGTTGCATGAGCTCACTTATATAAAAAGAAAAGAAAAGGCAGATGTAAAGAGACCAGTTTATTAGTGGTAACAAGGGACAAGAGGGAGGGACATAAGGGGGGGTTAACAATGATGAAAAAATCACAATTATTAAGGGTAGGATTGCACAACCAATTATTGTAATTGCTGTCAATAAGTTGTACATCTGTGAAAAGCTGATTTGGCAGAAGTTGTATGATGGATATATTTACAAAAACAACAACAAAAAAGAGTAACTGCTTATGTACAACAAAACATCTCATGGGATTTAATTCCTTCTTTTGGGTGTTTAGGGTCATGGTTCCAGGAACATCCCAGTTAATTGGCCTAATAATATGTTTTGTGCTTCTGTTCTATTTACCAGTTTGTTGAATAGTGCCTGGAGTCTTAAAAGCTTACAAGCAGCCATCCAACACACAGCAATTGGTCTCTATTAAGTTGGAGCGACAGAGGAAGAAGGAGAGTCCAGAATAGGAGGAGGATATGGAGTGTGTGGCTGATTGCTTTCATGAACAATTGCCTTCTTTGCCATCAAACCAGAGGATCTGCATGATGCCCGACTACCATTACTGAACATTTTGATCAAAGATTCTATAGACAAATCTTGGTCAAAAGGGGAAAATGCAGAGAATTTCAAATTCTCATGGATGCCAGACTTTCTATAGTCATGGAAGCTGGAGGAACCCTTGAAACTATTGCCCTGAGATAATCTTTCAACCTTAAATCAAAACTATCCCCTGCTCTTCTTAAAACCAAACAACATATGTCCATATATATAATAAACAGAAAAAATGTATTTACTGCCATTGAGTTGATTTTGATGCATAGCAATGCCTGTTGAGTTTCCAAGGCTTAAATCTTTAGATTGCCTTATCTTCATCCTGCAGAGCAGGTGGTGGTATGTTTGAACCACTGACTTTCTGGTTAGCAGCCAAATGCTTTACCTGTTACAACACCAGAGCTCATTTATATACATACATATAAAAGAGCTAACATACTATATATATGTCCATATATATATATATATATATATATATATATATATATATATATAATAGAGCTAATGGGGACAAACTTATGATAACTTTTTAGTCACAGCCAACCACCTGGAGGGAGCAACTTATTGGCCTGTGGCTCAGGACCATGGCCACAGTGGACATTGAGCTCAATTGGCATAACATACTACACAAAAACATTGTTTTACATCGAAATTGGCTATCTAAGATATAACAATTTGTCTCTCCTCATCTGGAGCAAAGAAGAATGAAGAAAACCAAAGACACATGAAAACAATTAGTCCAAGGGAACTAGTGGACCAAGCGAAACGCAGCCAATGTGACCCTGAGACCAAAAGAACTAGATGGTGCCCAGCTACCACTGTCAACCACTTAGAAAGGGATCAATATAGGAGATCTTAGGCACCCTTTCAGCCCTAGAATTGAACTGACTCCTGTGGCTTCCAGCTAAACCAGAGAGAGGTATATAGGGTGAACATTTACATCAGGAGGTACACTCCTTAGAACAATCAACCATGGGAGATCAGCAGGGCAGTATTTGAACAGGGAGATAGGTGAAGGGCAGGAATGCATGGGAGAGAAGCACACAGGGCAAAGGTAGCCACAAGGAAGAAGCGGGAAGAGGGTTGTAACATTGTGGGAGTTGCAATCAATGTCATGAAACAAAATATGTATGATCTGTTGTATGGTAAATGAATTGGCTCTGTCAACTTTCACCCAAATCACAATAAAATATACAAACAAACAATAGTTTAGCTTAACTATTAAAAAAATATCTTCCTTGGGCATTATGCTTTTTAGGAACTATCCATATGAGATCAAACTGACAATAGAAACACAAAAGATTAGATAGGAAACTAGGGGGCAGTGAGTTTATGTTGATGAGGAGGAATAGCCCAGAAAAAAGGAGTGAGAATAGTTGTACAACCAGAAGGATGGAATCAATGTCATTAAATTGTATGTGTAGAAATGGTTGAATGGGTATTATGTTTTGCTGCGTATATTCAACAACAACAAAATAAGTAAAATTTAGGAAAAAAATTGGAAAATATACTATACTCTTCATAATTCAGATTCCCACTTTGTTTATGAGAAATTATTGCTCAGAATAATGAGAAGACTCTTAGATTGAATAATACTCTTCCTACTACCTCACTATCAAGGGAATACAGGGGGATTTTCTTTTCCAATTTTTTATTGTGATGTAGGTGCAAATTTACAAAGCAGACTCCTTTTACTCTCAACAGTTCATGCACATTTGGTTCCACGGTCCCAATTACAATTCCAACAATAAAGAGCTCTCCTCCCCTCTCCTCCCTGTGACTATCTATGCCCTTCTTATTTATGTATTCATGTCTGTCTAGCTTTCCCTCTATGCAAATGCTGCCCCTCTGATGTCTCATGGCTTATTGATCCAAGGGGTGCATCTTTTGGGGGTAGGTGTTCTGCTTGTAGGCCTTTCTGATATTTGACTGAGAGCTAATCCCCTGAAGAGAATCCAGTTCCAGGCCTGAAGGATAACCTGGGGGCATAGCTTTGGGGGTTTCACCAGTTTTTATCTGACCAGTAATTCTGGTCATTTTTGTGTTTTTGAATTTTTTCCACATTTTTCCTCTCACTCTATCCAAGCAAACAAAAAACACCAAACTTACCACTCCCTCCAGGATCTCCAATTCTGATCACTTTCTGAGTGGTTGGCATTGGTAGCCGTGTACCATCTAGTTCTTTTGGTCTCAGGGTCACAAAGGCCAAGGTCCTTGTGGTCCATCATATCTTTGGACTAATTATTTCCACATGACTTTGATTTGCTTCACTTTTCTTTGCTCCAGACAACTACTATTACTCACTGCCGTTGAGTCAGATCTGACTCATAGCGATCCCTCCTTGGGTTTCCAAGGTGGTATCTCTATAGAAGTAGATTGCCCAGTCTTCCTTCTGAGGAGTGGCAGGTGGGTGTGAACCTCCAGTCTTTTGGTTAGCAGTCAAATGCCTTAGGCACTATGCCACCAGAACTCCCAATAGTTGCATCTTAGATGTCCACTCGATAGCTTTTAAGGCTCAGGGGGATTTTCTTGTGTCCTTTGTATTAACTTATTTCTTCATTGTAGTCTTTGAAACATGTATTCCATGTATCCTAGTAGCTCTATTTTGCAGATGGAGAAAACCATAAGACTAAGTAATAAAAACACTAATTTAGACATAACACCAAAAGCATAAGCAACAAAGACAAAATAGATTAACTCAACTTCATCCAAATTAAAAATTTTTATATATCAAAGGACTTTATCAATAAAGTGAAGAGGCAACCTACAGAAAGGGAGAAAATATTTAGCAGTCATATATTTGACAAAGTTTTAATATCCAATATATATAAAGAACTCCTATAACTCAACAATAAAAAGACAAAACAACTCAAAAAATGGGCAAAGGACTTAATTAGACATTTCTCTAAAGAAGATATACAAATGGCCAATAAGCACATGAAAAGATGCTCAACATCATTTGTCATTAGGGAAATGTAAATCAAAACCACAATAAGATACCACTTTTCACCCAATAGGATGGCAAATCATCAAAATCGAAAACAGCAGAGCATATAAAGAAATTGGAACCCTTGTCCAATGCTGGTGGGAATGTAAAACTGTGCACTGCTGTAAAACAGTGTGGCAATTCCTCAAATAGTTAAACATTGAATTACCATATGGCTTAGCATTTCCATTCTTTGATATAATCCCCCCACTCCCAATTGAAACCAGAGAGTCAGTTACTTGTACACCAATGTTCATTGCAATAGTATTCACAATAGCCAAAAGGTGGAAACAATCCAAGTGCCCATCAATAAACAAATAAACAAAATGTGATATCTATACAACAGAAAATTATTGTTATAATGAGAAAGTAAGTACTAATGAAATGAAAAATATTGAAAACATTATGCTGAATGAAATAAGTCAGACTCAATAACAGATACTGTGTGATCTCAGATATTGTATGAAATACCTAGAACAGGCAAATACAGAGACCAAGGTTTATTAGTAGTTACCAAGGGCTGGGGGAAGGGAGGAAAGAGGACTTATTGCTTAAGGAATACTAAGTTTCTCTTTGGGGTGATGAAAAAGTATTTGGAAATTGATAGTGGTGATGATTGCATAACAATGTGAATGTAATTAATGTCACTGAATTGTACACTTAAAAATGGTTAAATTAGTAAATGTTTCACCATATATATTTTATCACAATAAAATTTTTAAAAACTCACAAAAAACACTAGTTTGGGGCCTCAGCTAATTATAGCAACAAACTTAGTATCTGTTGTTGTTGTTGTTGTTATGTGCTGTCAAGTTGGACCCGACTCAAGGTGACCCCTCCTTGAGTTTCCGAGGCAGTATCACTATGGAAGTAGATTGCCCCATCTTCCTTCCAAAATTACTATCTAGCAACAGCAATTTGTAGTTCTACTCAAGATTAGGAAAACATCAACCAAAGAATAAAGATTAAAATTGAAGAGAAACAAAACAAAAGCAAAAAATCTACACCTCAGTCAATTACTTAGGAAGAGAAAATTATTATAGTTTTCTAATGTGCTTGAATAGGTGATTAGACAACTGTCACCTAAACCAAAATAAAATATTTTTCAAAAAGAAAAAAAATATATACATTA
>NW_006921768.1:4926989-4928213 GCF_000298275.1 Orycteropus afer afer
ATGTTTGTGTTTCAACTTGGCTGGACCTGGTTGAGTGGCTGGGCAGCTGGTGATAGTTATTCACCATGATGAGACTGGCAATCAAGTCCATGGTGGGATCTACCAAAAGCAGCTGAGTAGCTGTCTTTGGGATGTGGTCTGCTTCCTGTACATAAGGAAAACCCTTTGGGAATGGTCTCTAGCTTGTGGCATGCTTGGACTCTGCATGTAGCTGTGTCATTGTTCAGAAGTCTGCCATGCTCTGCCGACCTGGGGACTTGAATTGATTGGCTGCTGTGTGGTTTGGTAACATTGGAACTGTGGCTTTTTATTTGTCAACCTTGGGCTTGGCACCCTCAGCAGCCAACTGCTGTCTGAATGAAGAAATGCTCCTAGCCGCAGTGGGCCGGGAGCTGGAGGCAGAGCTGAAGCCCAAAGCTGAGGAGCTTTCACCCAGCCCCTAGAGCTTGGCACTTTGAACTTGGACTTAAAGCCTCCAAATTGTAAAAAAATGGGTTTCTGGAAATACTGCTTTTGCTGTTTGTTTGTTTGTTAAGGCCATCCCATTTGTGGTATATTCTTGTCAGAGTGGCACTAGGTAACCTGAACAATATATGTATGTATGTATATTTAAACAAGTCCCCATCTTCTCTTCCATTCTCTTCTCCTATAAAAATATTCAGGCTTTTTCATTAGTTTCTTGTCCAGATGAACTTTAGAAATTTTTTTTTTTACATTCAACAAAGGCCATGTGAGTTCTTGCCAATCCCTGATGGCAAGACAGCTTGGAGATTCCCAAGTGGTGGTAGGACCTAAGAATTAACCTAAAAATCAGCCCTGCTAGCCAGGGACTGCACGGAGGACTGTGCACGGTGGCTGGGGAATAAACGGAGAAGGTGAAGAGAAAGGTAGGCTGAGCTGTGGACTTCTGCAGGTCTGGAGGGTGCCTCCATTTTGAAGGTTTAAAAGCAGCTTGACTATTTTGGATATTTAAAGAGATAGCACTCTCACAGATTCCTGGGGCTTAAGAACACGTTCTGCTTGCCAGCAACCCCAAGGACACTCGAGACCCGCAAGACTGAAAAGGTACGACATTCCTCTTGTTACTCTTATACTGCACACCCGCTTGGTGAATGGAGGTGCGGCCATCTCCCAATATCACCTACCTTCTGGGCCCACAGGAACTCCATCACAATCTGTGTGCTCAGATGGAGCCTGTGTGCCCTGCCCTGTCCTCCACTGATT